>NC_083100.1:19335959-19573459 GCF_949774975.1 Lagenorhynchus albirostris
GGGGAGCTGGGTGAGGGGTACATGCGAATTCTTTGTACGAACTTTGCAACTCTGAAATGATTTCAAAATGAAAAATTTTTAAATAATAAATAAGAAAATAAAATCACCCTTTCCTCTGTGCCCGGACACCACCCCTGCATCCATGCCCGGAGTCCTGTTCCTGACTTCATTTCTTCCTACTTAGGCTTATGGAAAGTGCAGGGGCTCTGGCAACAGAAAGGTCTGGGTTCCAGTCACGGCTTGGCCCATCCTTGGTCTGAGAACTTGGGCAAGTCAATGGTCTCACAGATCAGGCTTCTCATCTGTGTGAAGATTCATTGACATACAACAAGATGACAAATGTTAACATTCTCCAGGGCCTGACAGGTGGAAGGTGTTTCCTTCCCACATTCAGCCGGGCACCCCTCATAGCTGCTAGAACATGGCCGTCCACATCTGGGAGCGACTGGTAAATGTTCCCTGTCTTCCCTTATTGGATACTTATTATATGTGCTTTGTGCTCCAGCGAAGATGAACAAGCGCAGGGACTGGGCACTAGGAAGCTGCAGTAAACAAGGCCCTGCTCTTTCATTAACTTTCTCCAGCAGATACTTACTGCACATGCTGGACAGGGTGCGGACGGCAGAGAACAAGACAGATGGCACCCTGCCAACATAGAGGAGCAGCCAACAGACACCAAACCGGAAATCAAAACACTTGACATGCAAGCCGTTAACTGTCGTGGGAAAGGAAGATGGTCTTACTGCAGACAGGGTGGTCGGGGAAGGCCCCTTCTCTGAGGGCGACGCTTGAGCAGGGAACAGACAGATGAGGGAGACAGCAGTGCAGACTGTCTGGGGGGCGTAGCACCAGCGCCCTGGGGCAGGCACGAGTAGGGCACGTTCTAGGAGTTGCCAGGAGATCTCGAAGTCTCTAGCCAGAGAAGGGGTCAGCAAGGTGTGCAGGTGCCAGGCCACGGAGAGGAGGTGGAAAACTGCTGGTGGGTTTTAAAGTGGGGAAGCATGTGTTCTGACTTCCCTTTTTTTTTTTTGCGGTACGCGGGCTTCTCACTCTTGTGGCGTCTCCCGTTGCGGAGCACAGACTCCGGACGCGCAGGCTCGGAGGCCATGGCTCACGGGTCCAGCCGCTCCGCGGCATGTGGGATCTTCGCGGACCGGGGCGCGAACCCGTGTCCCCTGCATCGGCAGGTGGACTCTCAACCACTGCGCCACCAGGGAAGCCCTGACTTTCTTTTTGAAGAGCTTGCTCAGTTGCTGTCAGAAGGTACAGTGAAAGGGAGCAGAGTGGAAGGTGGCAGGGGAACCGAGTCACTCAGTGGGGGAGATGACAAGGGTCCGGCCTAGAGGCGATGTTGGAGGTGGAGAAAGGTAGGGATGGTTGCCAGACCCGAGAACTGTGCTGGCCGGGGTGGCCCTTGTGGGCCTGAGGTCCGGATCGGTGCAGAGCGGGGGGAGGGGCCTGAGGACCTAGTGGCCCTGGGCCACTCTCTCCAGGCCTGGTCCTTCCCTGACAATGAATTTCTCACGAGTCTCTCGAGTCCCTGAGCTCCGTCTCCTCCTGCATCAGCCGTTCGGCCGTGTCACAATCACCAGGGTCCATAACCACGCTTGTCAGCTCTTCCTCCTGCTGCCTCTCTTTCTAGGAAAGGCCCTGTCATCCTCGTAGTTACACAACTTGAGCACCCCTTTAACCCTTTCCCCAGTGTAGGTGACCCAGACAGGATTCCTCTCAATTTCGCTTTCCACCCCCACCCCCCCGCCCCGCATGGGCTCAACCCTGGGAACAGGCCCTAGAAGCTCTCAGTGAGGCCCTTCCGAAAGCCTCCTTCATCCAGCTCTCTGCCTCTGAAGCAAACTGCAAACTTCTGGCAAACGTTTAAGTTCCTAAAGCACCTCCTTTGACTGCATCCTACTCCTGCGCAAAAGCCTTCAGTGGCTCCGCATTGCTGATGGGAGGGTGTCCAACCCCCAGGCAAGCCCTCTGTGGGCTGGGAGGAGGCAAGTCTCTGGCCCCTCCTCCCGGACGGCCCCTGTCCCAAGAGTGAACAATCAGACCCGCCTAAATGTCTGTCAAAGGCACAGTGGATAAATAAGTGGTGACCTGTTCAGACCGTGGAAAACCATACATCCAGGAAAGCGAATGATCTAGAGCACCAGGCCTCAGCCCGCACAGAGCTCAAGCAGACATGCCACAGAGAAAACAGGTAACCTGAGGGTATTTATCTAAAATGCCAAAGCACGCAAGACAATCATTGGTGTTGTTTAAGGACAGAGACATATGTATCAATAGTAAAAGAATAAAGGCAGCTGAGGGGATAGTCGACATGCACATTAGCAGGGCTTCCTCAGGGGCAGGGAGAAGGTGGGTGGGGAGGTGGGCACGGGCTTCACAGCATCTGTAATATTTTCTTTCTTAAGCTGGGAGGTGGGGGGATTGTTATACTATCTATCTTCTTCTGAATGCCTCAAACAACTCATTAAAATTTCAGAAGTACAGTCCTGCCTGGCTCCCGGGGAGTTCTCAGCCTTTCTACTTACTAGAACCCTAAGCATCCTTCAGGGCTGGATTCAAAGCCGGCTCCCGATTGTCCCAGCAGAAAGCGATCTTCCCCTGCTCCATCGGGGGCACTCAGCCTCTCCCCGCGCCTCCAGGGGCAGGCGAGCCCTGCAGTGGCTGGGCCTTGTCAACTTCTACCCGGAGCCCTAATCAGCGCCGTGCAGGGGGCAGGCAGTCACCAGCCTTCTCCTCGTGGCTCCTCTGCACCCCTATGGCTGCCCCCAGCACTAGCCCAGCACAGAACTGGGACCCACAAAATGCTGGCTTAGTGACCAGGAAAGGCAGGGCAGGGCCAGGCGTGCAGGTATTAAAGTGACGGGCACAGGACTTCCCTGGTGGCACAGTGGTTAAGAATCTGCCTGCCAATGCAGGGGACACGGGTTCGAGCCTTGGTCTGGGAAGATTCCACATGCTGCGGAGCAACTAAACCCGTGCACCACAACTACTGAGCCTGTGCTCTAGAGCCTGTGATCCACAACTACTGAGCCCGTGTGCCTAGAGCCCGTGCTCCGCAACAAAAAAGCCACTGCAATGAGAAGCCCGCGCACCACAACAAAGAGTAGCCCCCGCTCGCCGCAACTAGAGAAAGCCCGCACGCAGCAATGAAGACTCAGTGCAGCCAAAATAAATAAATAAATAAATTTATTTTAAAAAAATAAAGTGACGGGCACAGAAAAAGGATTGTCAACACTGTGATCCCACCTGACTGGCCCCGTGCCAGGCCAGTGGATCCTGTGAGGGCCGGTGGGAGCATCCAGGGCCCAAGTTACAGCTACCTCTGCCCCTGTTCTCCCCTCCCCTCCTCACCCGCCTGCTTCCAAGTCCCTCCCCTCTCCCAGATGCACCCACATGGCAGAGCAGCGTGCTCTGCCATGCAGCTCACATAGACCCAAGGGCATGCATGGGCAGTGTCACTGGGGCACACAATCCCAACTTCTAAAGTCGAAGAGATGCGGCAGGACAGAGGAAAGGGGGTCTGAAGATGGGTCCATAGTCCCGGCTCTGCCCATACAGGTTAGAGCATCTCTCCAGAGCCCACTGGCCTCATCTTTAATAATAATGACTTTGCCCACAGCTTTCCTAGACCCCACCTGTGAGCTAAGTGCCTCCCATCAATTATTTCCTGTCATCCTCCAAGCAACCCTGAGGCAAGTATCATTATTTCCTCCATTTTACAGACAAGGACAATGGAGCCCAGAGAGGGGGGGAAGGGATTTGCTGAAGATCACAGAGCGGCAGAGATTCACCTGAGGCAGCCTGACGCCGGAGTCCACACTCTTAACCGTTGCAAACCCCAAATAAGAGGGTAGGATGAGATGAGTGGGCCTGAACTATTCGGGGGCAGACCCAGCTCCTCTGAGGGCCTTTGCTGGGAAAACTGATCTGTCAGGGTGGTTACAGTGTTCCAGACACACAGCCCAGGATCTGGCCTCTGGGACCTCCTGGAGCACTAGTTTTAGTCTCTTTGAGACACAGACCCCTTTGAATGCTGTGACTTCTCTCCCCAGACCAACTCCTTACATATGCAGCAGTTTCCCCGAGGACTACAGAGGGTCAGAGACCCCTGTAACTCTCAGGAGAAGACCCCTTTCAATCTAGGCTCTGCCATTCTCTACCCTGGACTTATGACTGGGTGGATGGCTCCGTGGGGAGCATCACGAGCCAGATGGAGAAGAGAATTTAGGAAAAAAGATGGGACAATGTGGGGGCTTCCCTGGTGGCGCAGTGGTTGAGAGTCCGCCTGCCGATGCAGGGGACACGGGTTCGTGCCCCGGTCCGGGAAGATCCCACATGCTGCGGAGCGGCTGGGTCCGTGAGCGCATGGCCGCTGAGCCTGTGCTCCGCAACGGGAGAGGCCACAACAGTGAGAGGACCTCGTACCGCAAAAAAAAAAAAAAAAAAAAAAAAAAGATGGGACAATGTGGAAGTGAGTGAGTCCCTGGGAAGAACCTGGCCTTCTCTGCCTCCTGTAAGGCGGCCCCACAGCTTCCTTTCTTCTGTTGCCCGAGGCAAGAAGCAGGAACTCACTCTCCAAGCCTCAGTTTCTCTCTCTGTAAAACCAAGTGCTCGGGCTTCCCTGGTGGCGCAGTGGTTAAGAATCTGCCTGCCAAAAAAAAAAAAAGAATCTGCCTGCCAATGCAGGGGACAAGGGTTTGAGCCCTGGTCCGGGAAGATCCCACATGGAACGGAGCAACTAAGCCCGTGCGCCACAACAACTGAAGCCCGTGCGCCACAACTACTGAGCCCGCGTGCCACACCTACTGAAGCCCATGCGCCTAGAGCCTGTGCTCCGCAACAAGATAAGCCATCGCAATAAGAAGCCCATGCACCGCAACGAAGAGAAGCCCCTGCCCGCTGCAAATAGAGAAAGTCTGCACACAGCAACGAAGACTCAACGCAGCCAAAAATAAAAAATTTAAATTAAATTAAAACAAACAAACAAAAACCCCCAAGTGCTCCTTTTCTCTGAATGAGCAGCTGAGTCCAGGAAGTTCATGTCACTTACAAGATGACATTGACCTCCCCAGGGCCTGATGTGGAATTCTAACTCCCTGCCACGGGGTCCCCAAGCAGGGTCAGAATGTGCCCGAATGCATCAGAACAATCTCGGAGTGCTGGTGAAACAAAAAGATTCTGACATTTTCCTCTTTTGCTTACCCCGGCTCTACCCCCCACCCCGCCCCTCCTGGATTCTGATTCAGCAGTTCTGGGGCCCGGAACTACCCACTGTGGCCTCACCAAAAAGAAAAGAAAGTTTCCTAATTGGTCCTCTGGGACCCACTGGGAGACAGAAAAACCACTCTGCAGGGCGGGGCTGGGGTGGCGGCAGCAGGCCTGGGGCAGCCTGGAAGGTGCCTGAGGGCCCTCCCCGCGGGTCGGCTCGGGGCTGCAGGACACAGAGGGCCACAGGCATACCTTTCACTCCTTGCCTCGCTGAACCAGAGTGTGGAGTCTTTGGTATCTGAGCCTGAACCTCCAGCCCATGGGAGGCCACCAGGGACAGCTGGGGCAGTGAGACACAGCCCCTCCCCACCCCCTTCTTTTGGCTGGCTGTGGAGAACACACAATGAAGCCCTTCTTCTCCCCCTCCTCCCTTGAGCAGTCTTGCCATCCTGGGCAGCTCTGAGAGAGGCCTGGGGGCTGTCTGTCCCAGCTAGGCCCTGGCCCCAGATTCTACCAGCTGGACAGCAAGCCCAGGCTGAGAGGCTTCTCTGGTCGGGGGGTGCTTTTGGCTTCTCCTCTCCTGCACCCCCGGGACCCAGGTTTTCCCAGGCTTTGCATCTGACCAGTGACAGGCAGTCTTTATGAAACCAAACCGGAAATGCCTGTCTGAGGGCTGAGGGACCTGGACAGCCACCAGGACACAGAGTCCTACTGGAGCACAGCCTGCTCTGAGGCCCCTCAGGAACAAGTTGAGCCACTAGCTGCTCTGTGATTTCTCAGAACTGAGGAAACTGAAGATAAGGAGATAGCTAAAAAGGCCCTCAAGAAGGAGAGTTTCCGGAAGCTGCCAGCAGGCCTTGGGGGGTAGGGGGACCATTTCCCCATGACCAGGAGAGGGGCAGTGCCTGCGTCAGGTCAAGACACAGGCCTAAGCGGGAGACCACGGGGCCTGTGTCTATTGTCTCCATACCCATCCCGGGTCACCGTCTTTCCCAGGGGGTAGGGAGAGTGGCTGCTGAGGGCTCTTGGGGAGAACCAGAGACACAGGCATTGCTGGCGGCCTCTTTGCCGAATCTTGGTCCTGGGCAGGACGCCTGGACTATTTCTGTCTCCTTGCCTGAAATCCCAGGCCACCTGCCCAGACAAGGCCCCTGGGGTTTGTTTGGTTCAGTCTGTTCTTTTTGATGCCCCCTCCCCATGCCCCCGCTCCCTCCCTCACCCTAATCCCAGGCCCTCTTGATTCAGTCCTGCTCCCTGGGCTAGGCCTGTGGGAGTCCAGTGGGGAAATCACACCTCTGAACACCTGATGCAAGAATTAGCAAGAATATGCAGTGAAGGCTCTAGGAGGGAAGACAGCGCCGGGGGTCACTGGAGGCGGAGATGAATTTTGACTGGGGAGGCCGGGCAGGCTTCGTAGAGGAGATGGGACTTGGGCCAAGCTATTTATTCATTTAAAAGCCCTTTAACATGGGGATATATGTATATGTATAGCTGATTCACTTTGTCGTAAAGCAGCAACTAACACACCATTGTAAAGCAATTCTACTCCAATAAAGATGTTAAAAAAAAGCCCTTTAACAAGTACCAGCTCTGTGCCGGGCACTGTTCTGGAAGCTGGGATACAGCAGTGAAAGAAGTTTCTTCTTTCATGTGGCTCATATTCAGCCTGGGAAAGAAAACCAATAAACAATAGGCAAGTCGATATACAGGATGTCATGCGGTGCTATGTACTACGGAGAATAACCTAGCAGCGTAGAGTAACAGAGCGCAGGCGTGGGGGCCTTGCTATTTTTACACAGGGTGGTCAGGGTAGGCCTCTCGAATAAGGCGACATTTGAGCAGAGACCTGAAGGAAGAGAGGCACAGCCATGTGGCCATCTGGGGGAAGAAAGTTCTAGTGAGACAAGACAGCGAGAGGTCTTGGAGGTCAGACTGTCTCAGAGTGTTTGAGGAACAACAAAGTGGCCTGTATGGCCGAAGCCCAACGAGCAAGGTGAACAGCATACCAAAAACAAGTGAGGTTGGGGATTGGCGGCCACTCAGGGCCTTTGAGCCATTCTGGAGGGATCTAAGCAGAGAAGTGACACATTTCTGACTTCAGTCTTAACAGTTTCATCCTGGTTGCTATGCTGAGAGTGCGCTGGGGGTACAAAGGCTGAAGGGAGCTGTCAATTTAGGAGATGAGGTGAGAGGCGACCACAGGCTGGCCCAGGGTGGTAGCAGTGGAGGTGGGTTAAGTGCTCGATTTTGGATATATTTTGAAGATGAGCTTTGATGCAACGAAATTTGACGTAGGGAGGAAGGCCTGGCGGGCCCCAGACAGAAGTACAGCAAGAACACAGAGCCTGGGGAAGATGGGATTGGGGGAGATGGGTCCGGAGGGGATGTGGGAGAGCCCCTTTGGGTGAGGGGTGTGGACTCCACTCTGTAGGCAACGTGGCCTGGGGAAGGGGGCACTGGGAGCCATCCAGCCGAGGGGCCGCTGTAGATGGTGACACTGCAGCTCTCCGAGGTCCCAAGGCCTGCAGAAAGGAGAAGGACCCTCCCTACTCCCTTCCTGCAGGCTGTGCTGCGGATGGCCCAGACCACTGCCTCTATGTGGCCTTTCTTCGGGCCACGAGCAGGTAGGTCATTCACTCAAGAGTCCTCAGCTCAGGACCTTTGCCACCCTTTGAAATCAAGCCAGTGGTTCTCACTGGCCCCAGAGAAGGGCTTTCCTCTTTCAGAAGTGGAGCAAGCAAGGTTTGTCCTGACACAGCTGGTTTCACTTGGGTCAGGAGGTTCAAGAAAGATCATCTATGCTTAGGAGTGAAGAGAGCACTTGGTCAGGGAGGGTGGGAAGGTTTTGTCAGCTAGGACTGTCCATCCACAGAGGCCGAGTGCTTTCCACTTTCTCAGACATTCTCAAGGCATTCCCAGCCTAATTCCCCATTCACCCGCCTCCCCGCCCCACCCCCTGCAGACAGGCTCTGCTCAGGGGCCCTTTCTCTACTCAAACCTCCTCAACTACCACTGAGAAGGCAAAGGGGCAAAAGGGAAACTGAGGCATGAAGCAGGAGGCACACATAGGGGAGCACACACTCCAGATCCCAGCCTCCTCAAGCACACCCTGTTCCTCCTGGGGGAAACTGTCACGCCCTGCCTCCTGCCAGTTAGGGTGCCTGTTCACATGCTCCTCTCCCCAACTCCTTGAGAACGGCGACCAGACTCCGCTCATATCAGTGATCCCACAATCTCGACCCAGGGCAGTTAGGGGGGGTCACTGAATGAATGAAGGGTTGTGGGATTTCCTGATGGGTACGTGGGCAGGATAGGCTTGGAAGACAGGAGTAGAAGCATGTAAGGAAGCTCCAAAAAAAAAAAAAAAAAAGTGAGGGGCTTCCCTGGCGGTCCAGTGGTTAAGACGCCGTGCCTCGGGCTTCCCTGGCGGCGCAGTGGTTAAGAATCCACCAGCCAATGCAGGAGACATGGGTTCAAGCCCTGGTCCGGGAAGATCCCACATGCCGCGGAGTAATTAAGCCCGTGCGCCACAACTACTGAGCCTGTGTGCCACAGCTACTGAAGCCCGCACACCCTGGAGCCCATGCTCTGCAACAAGAGAAGCCACTGCAATGAGAGGCCCATGCACCACAACAAAGAGTAGCCCCCAGCTCTCCGCAACTAGAGGAAGCCCGTGCACAGCAACGAAGACCCAACGCAGCCAAAAATAAATAGTAAATACATTTATAAAAGAAAAAAAAAGACTCCATGCCTCCACTGCAGGGGGCACCGGTTAGATCCCTGGTCAAGTAACTAAGATGCCGCATGGTGCGGCCAAAAAAATAAAAAAGAAGTTGACAAGCCTCCTCAATTAAAGCTATCTGGGTGCCTATTTAAAAAAAAAAAAAAAAAAGGGAAGCTCCAGAAGGAGCCGTGGCCCAGCGCCATGTATCCTCCCTCCCACCCATCCCCCATGCTATAGAATGAGCAATTGCTAACATTTCCTGAGCACTTACTACAAGCCAGGCCCTCTGTAGAATTTCATTTGATCCTCACAGGAGCCCTGTGAGATAGGCACTATCACCAGGCCCGTTTACAGATGCAAACAACTGAGGCACAGAGAGGCTGAGTTATTTGTCCAAGGTCACGTGGCTACTAAGGAACAAAAGCTAGGATTCTAAAGCAGATTGTCCCCACATGCTCTGTGCTTAACTACTACACGCTGCCTCCCAGGCCCCGCAGAGTCCCAAATGTGTGTGTCTACCTCAGGTTAGCTCAAATCAACTCTCCATTGTGCCCCGTTATCCCCATGCCAAGACAACGGTGGTTATGTTTGAGGAAAGCCCTTAATAACACTGTCAAACACCAGTGAGTATTGTTATTAATGATAACATCAACAACGACTCCTCTCCCAGCCATTGCTTCCTATCTCCATCGTCCACTTTCCAGCCTCCAACAGAAGCCTCTACTTGTGGTCCTCTCAGCCACACATCTAGGATGGAGTGTGCCCATGTGCTCTGCCCCTCCCATCATGTCCTGCCCCATCCTGTCCCCCTCCCTTTCCATCCTTCCTGGAGGCACCCTCACAGCATTGACACCTGCCCATTTCCCTCAGACCGTTTCCTGCTAACACCCCCTGTCCCTCCCAGCAGCCAGCGGCTTCTCCCCCAAGGGACTGGACTGATTGTTTCCCAGACCCTGGAGGGGCAGGATCTGGGATTCTGATTCCAGGCACGCCCTTCTGCTCTGCAAATTTGGGGAGTTGATTCCAAGGCAACCTTGAAATCCAGCCACAGGAAAGCCCACGGAATACTGAATTCCAAAGAAGCTCTCTGAGAATTCCAAGTTTGAGGATTTGGAAACTCCCACACCCCAAGTTCTAGGACTAGCCAAACCCTCAGGATCCTGAGGTGGCGACCTTGGGAATTTTGATCTCAGGACTTCTGATTCCAGTCTCTTGTGGAAACTTAGTTTTCACTTCCTCAGGCCATTTGTGTGATTTCAATGTTACCAATTTTGAAAGCTGGAAGTAGATTTAAAAATCCCTCCCCAAATACAGCAACAAAATTTCCATAAATTTTGTAAGGAGAAATATTCTTTTAAATCCTAAATATGCAGATATTTGAATATTTGTAAATCTCATTATTTTAATGCAGAGCAGTGGTGACTTAGTTGGAGCAGCATTGAGAATGTGACCACTGTTTGGGCTATTAGAGATGCGAATGCCCCAAAAGGCACACGTGCAAGATTCCCCCCCACCCTATGTTTTTCCAGTTTTCCCCCCACTGGGCCCTTATATCTCTTTGTCTTAGAGTGAGTGTGAGCACAGTCCTAGGGGTGAAGCTTCTGGGATATCTGGGGTGGTCAGGGGAGGAGGGGTGAATTGTACAATGTCTTCTCTGAAACTCAGGAAATTCCCCGCTTAGGTCCTCCCCCGAGCCTGGCCTGGGGCCAGGGCTCCCATAGTTCCCAGGCCCAACATCATCGTGCTTCAACTGGGGCCTGAGGTCCTGCCCCCTGGCCCTGCTGGTAATGGGAAGGGGATAGAGACCCTAGGAAGCCTTCCTCTGTGGCTCCTTCCCTGCCTCTTAGTGTTTCTGTGGCAGAACAGGGCTGGTCGCCACCCTTGCTTGGCCCAGGAAGGAGTAGAAGTAGGTGGAAGGGAAGAATGAGGACTGGGGTGGGGGTGGAGGGTGGTCAGAAAGGAAAAAGTCACTGGAGGTCAGTGAACCATCGAGAAGTCAGGCTGAGAGATTACGGTCGGATTCCACAGCCTGAGGCTTATGACAGGGGCCAGGATTGGTGGGGGAGGGGACTGAAGGAAAGGGACAGACCGACCTACAGAGTTGGGACTCTCTCTTGGGACAGAAGAGCTTACATTGAATGGTAGGGAGTTGAGCGATGGGGAGAGGGACAGGGACACATGGAAGGAGTTAGCGGTTTCACGTGAGACTTAGAAGGTCTGAGACATTCCTTCTCACCAGCACCTGCCCACTGGAGGAGCTTGCGGGGGTGGCGGGAGCCCGGGCTCCTGCACCTGCTCTCTTTTCCAGCTCCCTTGTCTCCAGCCCCTCATCTGGCTCTTTTCTCCAGATGTCCCCTCAACGCCCCCTTTCTCTGGCTACCCTGGCCTGCTCCCCACCCCACCCCCGCCGCAAACTGCTTTCCCCAGCCCAACCCAATTTTCCACCCCCAACTTCTCTTCCTCAGTCCCCCCAGATCAGTGGCTTCTCCAGCCTGCCTCTCCGATCGCTCTTCTCTGGCCCTGGATCCCCTAGCCCTAGCCCCGTCAGAACCCCTAAACCCTCCCCCGGCACCCCTCTTCAGTCCCCCTTTCCAGCGCGACCGCTTTCCCGAGCCCCGCATCCCGCCGGAGCCCGGCACGAACCCGATTCGGAAGAGCAGCCGCTTGCTACGCGCCATGAACAGGCTACGGAGGGTCCACCGCGCTCGGCAGCTGCTGGGGCTCGCGAGCAGGACAAGGACCAGGAGCAGCAGCCCGCAGCTGGCGACCCACAGCCACGACGAAGGCCAGCCTTGCCAGGCCATGCTGGGGGCAGGCGCCCGAGGCCGCCCAGGGGGCGGGGCGGGGCGTTGCTACGCGACGGCTCGGCCCAGGCCCCCACTTGGAGAACCTGAGGGGTTGGGGCCACGCCCCCTGCACCCGCAAGCTGGGGGACTGGGGGCGTTCTGGTCCCGCCCCTTCATTGGCTCGCGTTCGCACCCGCCCACTCGCCGTCCCTGGCCTGGTGCACTCCTGGAATGTCACCCGGCTGAAGGTGGCCTGGCCCCGCCCCCGGCTGGCCGGTCGGGAGGCGTGGCCGGAGCCGGCATCTGATCTGCGCTAATCCCGGTATAAAATCGCTGGAGTCCGGGGCTCGGCCCCACACCCTCCCACCTTCCCCCAACAGGGAACTCTGAGAGAGGCCCTGGAATGGGCCTCTTGGCGGGAAACAGTAGCCTCATAAACTTTTTCAGCTGGAAGGAACCTGGGAGATCACATGGGTCAGCTGCCATTCATTCATTTATTCATTCACTAAATTACTTTTCTGTGTCCTCCTTTGTACCAGGCACTGTGCCAGGCTCTGAAAATGCAAGGATCAAAGACACACAGTCTCTTCATTCCTGGAGCCTACAATCTAGAATCCAGCAGAGAAACAAACCAAATAAGCAAACAAATATAATTATATATGTATTATCTATACTTACATATACGTGTATATGTACACATACATTGCTACCTGTGTGTGATTACAAATTGTGGTGCTATAAAGAAATCGAACAGAGGGGGCAACGATATGGAGGGCAGAGAGGGCCAATTTAGATGGGAGGGCCTCCCTGAGCTGGTGACATGTAAGTCCATGCCCTGAAGGATAAGAAGAGGCCACAGAGGCTGAGGGAGTGATTCGACCAAGATTATACAGCAATGGATGGCAGAGGCAGGACTAGGACCCAAGGTATCCCAAGACCAGTGGGGTTTCCACATCATTAACCACCCCCCCTCCACACCATGCTGCCTTCCCAATGAGTTCTAGAAGTTGTTAAGGTCAGTGGGTTGGAAGGAATTGTAAAGACAGGTGAGGTGACCTCTACAAATTTGGGCAAACTGGAGCTAGGGCTGGGCTCCTTCTGGCTCCAGCTCTAGCCCTAGCCCAGCACAGGGAGGGAAAGAAATCTGCAAACAGTGAAGGTAGCCATGTCCCCAGCGGGGAGATAGTTGGGGAGGGAAGCAGGGGAGGCACTGCTCTTGTTTTCTTCTCTTGCTTTTTGGGCTTCGGCCTGTGCTCCGGCCTGAGAGAGGCTAGATAACCTGACCCCCAAACCACACTTTTTCTCTCTCCCTCTGACGTACTCTTATTAGATAGCTGAATCTGAAGACTGAGTCCCCAGTGTGGAGAGTATAGAGGTATAGGATCATTACACACAATGAACTGGAGGCCTCATTCTTCCCCCCTCCCCAAAAAAGCCAAGAGATGGGTTAAATTATCCCCAGACTGAATTGTAATCCCAACACCTAATCCTGGGTTTCATTCAGTAACCCCAGACATGAAGTTTCTTTTATGTGGACACATCTTGAAGGCCGGAGCTATAGCCTGCTCCCTCCCTGTCTCCTTACCCACAATTCAGCTTCTTCTCAGTGTCTGGCACATAAAAGGCTCTCAATAAACAAAAATCAGATAGAATTGACTTAAACCCCTGTGCATGCCGCAAAAGAGGCGGAAGTGAGAAGACTGACAAGCTAGTTTGTAGAAGGCCCTTCCGGGCCAATGGAGCTTGCATGTCTCTAAGTCCGTGTCTATACGTGCAAAGTGAAGAATTACAGAGCCTCATCAAAAGTCACTGTGAACACACTTTTCTGCAGGTAAGGCTGTGCCAGGCATTATATTGAGAAATTAAAACACAGTCCCTGTCATCTGAAACAGGAAATGCAGGCTGAAGCATGAGCCTGCAGAGATACAGAGATGACTGAATCCTAAATCTAATCTCATGCTACACACACATTTACAAGATTATTGCTAATTATCCAAGATACATTTCAGGAAATGCAAGGAGCTGGACAAGGCCGGGGATAAGGAGTGAGAGTGGGTGTTTTGGGGGACTCATGCAGGGCTAGGAAGCCACCCTCCCCTCCCCCGGCCTGTTCCGGAAGACTTCCAGAACATATCTGCTCCAAATCTGCTTTGCTTTCACCTCCTCTCCCATGAGAATCTTCTGCCCCAGCCAGACTGATGCTTCATTATTCACCCCCTCCTACACTTTCTACCTGATAATACCTCATTGCTTGCAGACATTTGGCTTAGGGGGCACTGTCAAGGTTAAGGTTTGCCTCTGTTTGGCAGATCTTTTACTTTGCTGAGATCTCCTCTCATTATCCATAGTTGTTATTGGAAACCTCAGGCCCAGCTCCAATTCCTTTGCTTTCAGCCAATATGCTTTTTAGAGTAAATAATTTCTGTGCCCATCCACCCCTCTACCCCTTTTTCTCACTCTGTATAAGCAAACTCGAGTATCTCTTTGCCTAAAAAACTTCTCTTGGGGGCTTCCCTGGTGGCGCAGTGGTTGAGAGTCCGCCTGCCGATGCAGGGGACACGGGTTCGTGCCCCGGTCTGGGAAGATCCCACATGCCACAGGGCAGCTGGGCCCATGAGCCATAGCCGCTGAGCCTGCACGTCTGGAGCCTGTGCTCCGCAATGGGAGAGGCCACAGCAGTGAAAGGCCCACATACCGCAAAACAACAACAAAAACAACAACAACTTCTCTTGGGGCTTCCCTCATGGCTCAGTAATTAAGAATCCGCCTGCCAATGCAGGGGACAAGGGTTTGAGCCCTGTTCCGGGAAAATCCCACATGCTGCGGAGTAGCTAGGCCCCTGTGCCACAACTACTGAGCCTGCGCTCTAAAGCCCGCGAGCCACAACTACTGTGCCCATGTGCCACAGCTACTGAAGCCCGTGCACCTACAGCCCGTGCTCCACAAGAGAAGCCACCACAAGGAGAAGCCCATGCACCACAACGAAGAGGAGCCCGCACTCGCCACAACTAGAAAAAACCCACACGCAACAATGAAGACCCAACGCAGCCAAAAATAAAATAAATTAACTAAAACAAAACAAACTTCTCTTGACCTTGGGTCCCTATCTAGATTCTGTTCTGCCTTTATCTTAACACAAAGGAACACTAGTTTCCTGAAAGGCTGTCTCCGTGGGTGTGGTAGATTGCATTTCGGTTCTCAATTCTTCATCTCTCCCTGAAAACACACCCTTCACCATGTGACTATGCACCACCTCCATGGAGGTGCAATAGATTTCTCCCGCACCATTGATGTTGGGCTTGACCTTGTGACTTGCTTTGGCCAATGGAATGATACAAGCAGAGGTCTTAAATGTGCTATTATGGTTGAACTTGGTCTCTGTAGCCATGCCTTTCACCATGAGAACATCCCTCGGGTAGTTAGTTGCTGGTTTAAGGAGAGTGAAAGACACATGGAAGTGACCTGACCCCACTCACAGCTTGGAAGCCAGCCCAGCCCAGCAAAGCCCAGCCTAGATGAGCTGAAACTTAGCCTGCCCACAGGGGCACGAATGAGAAGTACATGCTTGTTGTTGTATGCCTCTCAGTTTTGGATTTGCTTGTTATGCGGCATTATTGCAACAATAGCTAACACTGACAGTGGGAAGCAGAAAGATTAGTTATTAATATGCTGAAAGCAAGGTGCTTAAATAACTGATTAGCTATTTGGAAAAGAGCAATTTAGACCCATGCTTCACAGAATACACCCAAATAAATTCCAGATGAATTAAAGTGCTAAGGACATAAAATTAAAACACACCAAATTAGAAGAAAATTAAATGCATGTCCAATCTCTGGACAGTGGAAGACTTTCTAGGGCTAAAAGCAATAGAAGTGTTTTTCTAATTTTCTTTAATAGGCATATGTTACTCTTAAACTCAGACAAAAAGCAACTGAAGACTTAACAAGGGAAATAATTACTCTTCTGGTTCCTTAAAAAAAAAATTTAACCTTTTTGTTATGAGGTAAGATGAACAAAAGAAAAAGCCAAAAAAAAAATTTTGTGGAAAATACTTGTCTCAAATTTGTCAAAAAGTTAATCTACTTAATATATAAAGACCTTAAATAAATGAGAAAACACAGACTCCCAATTAATAAAGGGATAAATGGCTAATATACACATGAAAAAATGTTAAACCTCAAAAGAATCAAGAAAATGCAAGATAAACAATGAGACAAGATTTTCATCTATCAAAATAGCAGAGATTAAAGACAATAATACAATTCTGAAGGCTTCTAAGAATATGGGAAGATGAATATTTATACATTACTTCTGGAGGTATCAATTGGTACAGTTTTCTAGAAAGCAATTACCAATATGCATCAAGGCTTTAAAAAATATTCATATCCTTTGACTCAATAATTCCTTTTTAGCCACCTGCCCAAAAGATCTGCTCCAAATATATCATTTGAAATGTACACAATGGTGAGACTGTAAACAGCCAACAGGTCCGGCAATAAGGGAAGAGTTAAGGTTCTGTGAACCTCTGTGCAGCTTTAAAATGGTGTTTATAGTTAAAACCCAATGTATTGCATGATCCTGGATTGGATCCTGGACCAGAAAAAGGACGCTGGGGGACAGCTGGCAAAATTTGAGTAAAGACTGTAAAGGGATTCTTAGAATTGTATCAATGTTAACTTCCTGATTTTGATACTAACACTGTAGTTAAAAGTAAGAAGTGTGGGGCTTCCCTGGTGGCGCAGTGGTTGAGAATCTGCCTGCCAAAGCAGGGGACACGGGCTTGAGCCCTGGTCCGGGAAGATCCCACATGCCGCGGAGCAACTGGGCCCATGAGCCACAACTACTGAGCCTGCGCGTCTGGAGTCTGTGCTCTGCAACAAGAGAGGCCGCGATAGTGAGAGGCCCGTGCACCGCGATGAAGAGTGCCCCTGCTTGCCACAGCTAGAGAAAGCCCTCACACAGAAACGAAGACCCAACACAGCCAAAAATAAATATACATTAAAAGTAAGAAGTGAACATTTGGGGCTTCCCTGGTGGTGCAGTGGTTGAGAGTCCGCATGCCGATGCAGGGGACGCGGGTTCGTGCCCCGGTCCGGGAGGATCCCACATGCCGCGGAGCGGCTGGACCCGTGAGCCATGGCCGCTGAGCCTGCGCGTCCGGAGCCTGTGCTCCGCAACCGAAGAGGCCACAGCAGTGAGAGGGCCCGCGTACCGCAAAAAAAAAAAAAAAAAAAAAAAACTGAACATTTGGGGAAGCTAGGTGTCAGGTGTATGGGACCTCCTTGTAATTTTTTGCAAGTATTTTGTTAGCCTGAAATAACTTCAGAATAAAAAGTTAAAAAAACAATACACACAAATAAAACAGTATTGATATGTCGATAAACATTGTTTTTAAAAAACAATACAGGGGACTTCCCTGGTGGTCCAGTGGTTAAGACTCCGCGCTTCCACTGCAGGGCACGTGGGTTCAATCCCAGGTGTGTGTTGGGGAAGGAGATTCCGCAAGCCAGCGAGGACAATAAATAAATAAATAATAAATAAATAAATGCTTGACATAGTACCTGGTACAACTAAGCATTCAATAAATTTAAAAAAAATACAGGTGTGGCAGATCCTGTTGGTTGATTAATACCCATTCTCCAACTCTCCCTTTTTTCCTTGCTAACCCCTGTTTTGCCTATGAACAGCCATAGCTTCCAAGTGAGCCTCTCCCCAGCCCTAGTGGGGGGGATCCTGATTGGTCCAAGCCAACTGGCACTCTCATTGCCCTGCCAAGTGATTGATTAGACGGAGGAATATGACTCAATTCTTGACATTAGATAATAATAGCAAATATTTATATAGCACAAATCATGCTCCAGGCATTGTTCTAAGTGCTTTACACAGATTGTCAGTTCTCATGACTACCTTATGAATCAAACACGGTTATAATTCACATTGGCAAAGAACACCAAGGCACCAAAAGATCAAGTCAGTTGCTCCAGGTCACACGGTGATTTGCTCCAGGTTGAGATGGGGAGGGAAATAGGCTGGAGGTCTTGTACATAGGCCTTTCCTAGTTGTCAAAATGGGATATAGGGACTCCCCTGGTGGCGCAGTGGTTAAGAATCCGTTTGCCAATGCAGGGGACACAGTTTCGAGCCCTGGTCCGGGAAGATCCCACAGGCCACGGAGCAACTAAGCCTGTGCACCACAACTACTGAGCCCGTGCACCACAACTACTGAAGCCCGCATGCCACAACTACTGAGCCTGCGTGCCTAGAGACCATGGTCTGCAACAAGAGAAGCCACTGCAATGAGAAGCCCATGCACCGCAATGAAGAGCAGCCTCCACTCGCTGCAACTAGAGAAAGCCCGCGCGCAGCAACGAAGACCCAACGCAGCCAAAAATAGATAAAAGTTAAAAAAAATCACATTTGTATAAAAAGATATTTTCTGACTGTCTATGATGAGAAGGTAATACTATTTTAATTTTAAAAGTATTATTTTATTAAAACAAAGAAAGTGTCCTCCTTGCTGCCTCTACTTTCACTTCCCATCTATTCTCAGGCCACCCCATTGAGCCTCTGCCCTCACCATTCCATCCTAATTTGTCTCTGACCCCTTGAACCTCAAACGCGGTTGTCAATATTCAGTCCTTGTCACTTAACCTCCAGGCAGAGCCTTCTTTCTTCTTCGCCTTCCCTGTGACAGTGTCTTCTGGTTCTCTTCTCGCATCCCTAGATGCTTCCCCCTCTGCTGCTGTCCCTCACTTTCACTGCTTCCCCTGACTTCAGCAATCACTTGATACCACTCATTACTCCCGAAGAGAAATGTCCACCCCAGCTTCCCCCTGGAGTTCCAAACCTAAATGCCCATCCTCTTTCTGGTCATCTCCAGGTGTGGTGGGGCAGGTGTAGGGGGTGAGGGGCTTAGTCTCTTCTCTGCAAAAAGGACTGATAGTTTGCACCGAGCTATTTATTAAGGATTAACCACAATTACCCAAGTAAAGGACATAGTGCCAAGTTCGTCACGTGTACTTACTAAATGTTCATTGATATTATTGTACCATGTATCATTCTTGCAACATCAAGGTCTGGTCCTCGTGAGTGCTCAGCCATCACCCAAATTTGGGCACCTGAGTCCCAACACGTGGTCCATCGTGGGCACCTCCAGCCCCTGTCCACCTTACTTAGGTTATCAGACAAAGGCTTTGGAAGCCCAGCTCTGAATTGGGTCTGCCCCCTGCTCATAGCCAGTATCTGCAGCATTAAATTCACACGGCTTGGTTTAGCAATATGGTCTCAACCTAGTTTTCTAGTGTTTTGTGCTCCCACCTCTCCCTTCCATGTCCCCAGCTTTCAGTCAGCCCGCAGTGGTCACTATCCTGTGCTTTTGCCCACTTACACCTGCCCTACCACACCTGGAGAAATCTTTTAAGGCTCATTTCTCAAGATACCTTCCACCCCAGCACACCCGAGATAATCTAAGACACTCCAGGAGTAACTGTAACTAATTAAGGCCCAGGTTCTCAGTCTGGGGAATTTTGCAGACTCTCCCAGGGGGAGGAAGGAAGGAGGGTAAAGTTCAGGACCAGGGAGACTGATATGCCCCTACTTTTGAGTAACAGCTCCTTTAAAGCTAAAAGTAAATGCAACGTCCCCTTTGAAGCCCCTCTGCTCACCTCAACTCTTTGCAATGCCTGGTCACTACTCTACCTCCAGACTCTGGAAAAATGCCTGCCACCTAGTAGTCAAAAAGAAATGAATGGTTTGAAATGTAACCCTCACTACTTTCCACTTTGAATTATGAGGAGTCAAGCTGGGGGAGCCACTGTGGCCTCCGTGCAGGCAGAAATGGTGCCCTGTGCTTCCTGGTGTGCCCATCACCCCAGCACTCAGTGCCGACCCATTACAGAGGCACAAGTGTTTGCTCGGTGCGGGACAAGGGAGAAGAATGGAACTAGCGTGTATGATTGTCTGTTATGCCCTAGGCATGCACCAAGCCCTCTCATGTGTTATTTCATCGTCCTGAGATAACAGTGTCCTTACGTTAATATGAGCACACTGGCTCAGAGAGGCTGCGACTACCCCACACAGAGCTAATAAATGACAGAGCCAGGTCCAGTCCTGGTTTTATCTGACCCGAGTCCAGCCTCTTTCCACTGATACTGTTTTGCCAGCTGGGGTAGGGAGTGGGGTAGGAAGTGGTTCGGTCAGAGTGGTAGCCGGAGGAGAACTTTATGGAAGGACTGCTCTACGGGTGATGGGCGGGGGATAGGAAACACAAGGGACAGTGCAGTTCTCCAGGGCTAGGGACAGTGGGACTGTGTCACCACCTCTAGGCCTGACAGGTGCGGGGAGGGAGCAGTTATGGAACTTGGAGGGACAGAGTTTCTAGGACAGGGCTACCTGACTGCAGTTGTGACCTCTGGTTGTGGGATGACCCTTTGGGAGGGGGAAGAACAAATACCCCAGCCCCACTGGCTCCTGGCCACCCCTCTCCTGTGGGGTTCTCCATTGGCCAAACCCAGCTGGAGCTGGAGGACAAAGGGCCCCCTGCTCTGTCCACCCAGGCCAGCCCTGAGCACAGTGGAGAAGGGTGGGGATGGGTTTGGGGACAAATGGACGGTAGGCAGCCAAATGAGGCCAGAGGAGATATGTGGGTTTGGGGGCGTATTGACCCTTCAGAGATGAAGGCCGGGTACCACTTTTCACCCACTCACTGAGACAGCTCCTAACCGGCCTCCCTGCTCCCACGCTCCACCCCTCAACCCATTCTCTACTCAGAACCAGAGGGTTTTCTTAAAATACAGCCCAAATCATGTCCCTCCCCTATTCAAAACCATTCAGTGGCTTCCCTATAAGGTAAAACTCCAAATCCTTAACAAGACCCAGGAGGTCCTGCAGATCTGGCCCTGCCCACGTCCCCAGTCTCCTCTTAGGCCATGCCCAGTGCTCACCACTCTCCAGGCACACGAGTCTCCTGGAAGTTTCTGGAACACCCCAAGCTCTTTCAGCTTCCGAGTAGCCTTCACTACCTTCACATAGCTTGTTCACTCAGAGAATAATAACAGCCTGCCTGCCACTGCACACACACACACACACACACACACACACACACACACACACACACACACACAACCTGTGTCACTCAGGCTGCTCTTCGATGCCAGCTTCTCAGAGCAGCTGCCTTGGCCGCTCCAATCTAAACGAGGCCCCCGTGTGCTGTTCTCGTGGGTGCTGGGTCCATTGTCCTTCAGTGCAGCTATTAGTGTTTGTAACAATACATTTACTTGTGAGGTTAGTGACTAATGTCTATTTTCCCGACTGGTCTGCAAGCTCCAGGAGGGCAGGGGCTGTGCTTATTTCATCCACTCCTGTCTCCCCATTGTTTAGCACAGGACCTGACACGTAGTCTGCCCCTCAGAAATATCTGCTAAATTCGTATTAAAGGGTTGGGTTGAGTTCTGGCTCTGCCACTCCTAACTGTGAGCCCATCAGATGACATTTCACTGTTCTGAGCTCAGTTTCTTCTTAAATGAACTTTTTATTATGGAGAATGTAAAACATGTGAAGAAAGAGGAGAAAAGAGAAGGAGCTCTCATGTCCCCATTTTCTAGCTTCAACACTGGTCAACTAGTGGGTTTGGTTTCATTATCTGTAGACAAGGGAGATTAAAGTGATTTAAAGTGACCGTGACTCACAGTTAGGAAAGACATTTTTTTTTACGTGGAGACCCATACACAATACATTTATAAATAAAACAGAAACAAAGTTACACAGAACAATAGCAATGCTTATATTCTCATATTTTTCTAGCCTTTTTTTGAATGTAGGTATCACCTACTTAATTGATGTTACTAATGGGTCATGACCAGCAGCATGAAAAACGCTGCGCTGAATGATCTTCAGCCTAGAAAACTGTTAAGGGTCCCCCTTTCCTTGCCAAGGGATGATAGCCAGATCCTGCCCCCTAGTGGTAATGTTTGGAAACCGATCGTGTCTTCCTAGAGGTCAATTTTTGACTGGGGAATAAATTCTTTCCAGGAAAAAGTACTGAGTGCAGGCCCTAGGCCATGCATCTGAGGTGGTGGGCTCTGAGATGAATTACAGCATAGACCCTGACCCCAAGAGTCTTCTCCCAATTGATGACCACAACGTAATTGCTCTAGGGTCTGTGCTGTCCAATATGGTAGCCACTAGCCACTGAATACTTAAAATACGGCTAATGCAACTGAGAAATCTAATATTAATTCATTTACTTTTAAATACAAAAATCGATACTTGTTTCAGTTACTGGAAAACACCCAAATATGTTTGGACCAAACTTTGTATGTCAATTGACTTTTTCAACTGTACATTTTATAAAATCTAGATAAAGATTCAATATTTCTGATGAAAATTGAGATGTGCTGTAAGTGTACACTAAATACTTGATTTCAAAGACTTGGCATGAAAAAAATCTCATTAATAATTTTTTATACTGACTAAATGTTGAAATAACATTTTTAGATATGTTGGTTGGGTTAAATAAATATATTACTAAAATTAAATTCACCTGTTTCTTTTTACTTTTTAAGTGTGGCTACCGGAAATTTTTAAATTACTCATGTGGCTCACACCATATTTCTGTTGGACAGCACTCACAAAGCTGGAGTTCCTTTTTTTTTTTTTTAGCGGTACGCGGGCCTCTCACTGTTGTGGCCCCGCGGCATGTGGGATCTTCCCGGACCGGGGCACGAACCCGTGTCCCTTGCATCGGCAGGCGGACTCTCAACCACTGCGCCACCAGGGAAGCCCTGGTGTTCCTTTTGATGTCCCTCCCTCCATCCCCTCCTGTGCATCTTGCATCCTTGATGGAGAAGGAGGAAGCTGCGAGAATCCTCATTCAGACTGGGCTATGGATGGGGGTAGGGATTAGGAGTTAAATGTTGGACCTATTAAGGTTGAGATGCCCATGACCTCATCACTCAGAGTGTGGTCTCCACACCAGCACCCCAGCATCACCTGGAGCGCATGAGAAATGCAGACTCTCAGGCCCCACCCTCCCTACTGCAGCAGAACCTGCATTTAACAAGATCCCCACGTGATTTGTTCGCACATAAATTTTGAGAAGCAGTCAGCTATTAGATAGCCAAGTGGAGATACAGGTGGCAGTTCTTTTCTTTGCTCAGTGACATAGGAAGCAAGGTCAAGGCTGTGAGTGAGGCTGTGGAGCAGGTGCTGGAGTCTGAAGAGACTGGAGAAAGTGTGGCTGGGAATGTTAATATGAATGGATGAGAAAAACCCAAGTCTTCTGAACTCAGAGTGAGATCAGTCGGTGCCTTGCATGTTTTTCTCCTCCTTTTCAGCATGGGGGTGCAGCGCTGCAGTTTTGCCTGCTGAGTACCACGAGGCAGAGAGGGGTAAAGGAATGGAGTGATTCTAATGATGGATCTGAGCTGGTTAAGGAGGAAATTGAGGCTGGGAGACACAGGGAAGACAATTCATAGATGGTCAATCCCAACGCGGTCACGGAGTTGTTGGCGGCAGGGTCCTTGAGCTGGAAAGAGAGATGGTGGTCAGAGCGTGGGGTGCTTGAAATTGAGATCATGGCGGATGCAGCTAATGGTAATGAGAGGTTCCAGGGCAGCTATTATCTTGGGCTGGAAATAAGAGGAAATGGCTGTTGGGTTTTTTTCGAGAGGGGAGTTGTTTAGACAAATGCAGGTGAAATATGAGGAAGGGTTTCCTAATCTAACGGGGGGGGGGCTGCAAAAGCCGGGAATCCCCCCACAGGTGGGGATGACTCAGAAGGCCGAGGTCCACGGTGGGTGGCCATGGACAGGGTGTGAGAGCACACAGCTGGAAGGAACCTGGGCCTCTTGAGCTACCGCAAATTCCTCCATCTAGGGCCTGCTTAGTCTTCTAGACGAAATCATATAGCCGGCCAAACTGAGGTTCTGTTAATCACTGAGTCACTGGGGTTCTATCTCACAAACGACAATAGCAATAGAGTTTCTGCTAGGTCCCAAGCACTTTAAAACTGCTATTTTAAATCCTTACTGTCCTATAGTATCACCTCCTTTTATATGGATAAGGATACCCAGGCTCAGAGAAGTAATGTGCCCAATGTCACAAACCACTATTAAGTAATTTAAAGAGAACCCAGGTCTGTCTAGCACCAAAGCTGGCTGATAATTATTCTCCTTTGGGGATTCATTTCCACATTCCCTGAAGATTCTGATTCAGAGGTCTAGAAAGAGGTATCCTCAAGAAAATCTATATATTTTCACAAGCCCCTTGGGTGATTCTGGTGGTCAGGGAAGATTGGAAAGCACTGTACCCTGTATCCTGCCTGGCCATCGCGGTGCGGTGAATGTCAGGCTGGTTCTGTAGCCCAGCCTTCCTCCTGGGAAGGAGAAGCTCTTATCTAACCTGATTCAGCTCTGTCTAGTCTGGTAGAGTCACTAACAACATCACTGTGTGCCATTTTCAATGCCTTTCACATAGATAATTTCATTTGAGGCATTGAAAGTCATAGGAGATAGGAAAGAGCAGTACGATTAGACCCATCAAACCCATTATAGATAAAGAGATGGGCCCAGGCCTCACAGCCACTCCTGGCAAACCTGGGACACCTCTTCCTCCTGGGATATTGAATCCACCATTCTTTCCACTCCTTATTTCTTTATGAAAGTGCTAACTAATGTTTATGGATATAAAGGCTAATTTTTAGGGGAAAGAACTCTGTCCTTCCCCCTACTCTAATATCTGTCATTCCTGCCTGAGAGCCTTGCCCTGATGCCAGTTTAGAGCATTAGAATTCCCTAAATTCAATGGATGATGGGGATGGGCTGTGCTGAGGCCTAGAGATAAATGAGACTTTGTCCTTGCCTTCCAAAAGGAGAAAGAGGCATATTTACCCCAGGCCAGATTAAATGCCTCAATTCAGTAATACAAAGTCCTCTGAAAAAAAGGTAACTTCTTTGAGGAAGTTAGTGATAAATGAAAAGACCTAGCTTGGGTGGAGTAACACATAAGCTCTAAGTAACAGGGCATATGGCAGGAGGAATGTGTGGGACCAGTTAGTGGAGCCCTGGGATTGGGCAGCAGAGAAGGTTCTCTGGATCCTCTGAAAACCAAGTCCCCCTAAAACTGAGTTCCCTTACTGAGTTTATGATTAATCTCTCTATCCAAAACTTCATTCCCTTGCTTGTCCCCTCTGACTTCAATTCTATGCTAACTGAACACTAATGACTAAAATTGCTGTTGTCGGTAACATCGTTAATATACTAAAATTGTTATTATGGATATCATCATTAACATACAGACTCAGGTTGTTCCTTCTGCGCACGATGAGCTAATGGACCCTGGAATCATGAATCACCTGGCCAGAGAATTGTAAACAAGAGACATCACGACTCCTGAAACTATGATTAAGAAATGTCATAGAACTGTCATAAAACGATGATTAATCCCAGTCTCTTTGTGCTTCCCCCTTTAAAAAGCCCCCTAACTCAAAGACCAACTTGGAGTGGACGTGGGGCTTGCCTCCCACTCCACTCCCTTGCTTGGCGCCCTGTAATAAACCCTTACTTTGCTGCAAACTCCAACTGCCAGTGTTTGGCTTTCTGTGCCGTGGGCAGGCGAGCCCTGTGCTCGCTTTTACCCCCACTCCAGTCAAGTTTTCCCACCCACTCCCTGGGGTCCATCTGGGTTCCAGGGAACCACTCCACGCCCTGTCATCAATCACTAAACTTAGGCTACTCCATCCCTAAAATAAACATCACCCTGATGCCTTTCATTCCCCACCCTTCCTGCGGCCACTGACTTGACTTTCCTCCCAGAGCAGGGTCACCAGAAAAATACATGACACCCACTTAAATCTGAACTTCAGATAAGAAACAAATAAATAGTGTAAGTATTTCCCAACATCGTATGGGGCAATGGGACATACTTATGCTAAAAGTGATTTGTTGTTTGTCTGAAGTTCAATTTAACTGATCGTCCTGCATCTTTCTTTGCTGAAGCTGGCAACTTTACCCCAGGGGTACCACCAAGCTTCCCCCATCCTCCCAACCTCCCTCTAGACGGCTGTTGACATTCTCTTGGCTCCCCGTTGCCCTAGGGTAAAATTTCAATTCCTGGACCCCTGCCTCCTTGCCCAGCCCTATTTCTTGTCACTCTCGTCCCACTCCACCCGCCCCATCCAAGATTGCTGGGACAAGGGGCAAGCTCCTTGCTAAGCTCCTTGCTTCAGATACTGTTCTATCTACCTGGAGGACCTGCTTCCCTGCCCCTGCACCAGCTAGACTGATTCTTAAACATCCACCAACATGGTATCAGGTGTTACTGCCTCTCAAGAGTCTTTCTTTCTTTCTTTCTTTCTTTCTTTTTTTTCCCAGCCATGTGGTGTGGCTTGTGGGATCCTAGTTCCCCACCAGGGATCGATCTGGGCCCCCTGCAGTGGAAGCCTGGAGTCCTAACCACTGGACTGCCAGGGAATTCCCCCTCAAGAGTCTTTCTTGAAACATCCCTCACTCCCACACCATGCTCCTTTTTCTGGGATCCCACAGAACCAAGTGAACACTCTATCCCAGCACTGGTAAAATTGACAAAATTGTAATTATCTGGTCTTTTACTATCTCCCTTAGACTATGAGTTTCTTGAGGTCAAGGGCTGTGTCCTTCAGTTTTGTCATCTCTAGAACCGGAAATTCCTGTCTGCTTGGCAGACAGTAGGGGCTTAATTAATAATCTGCTAAGGGTCCTGCAGATAAGGCCCTATCCCTTTTATCCAGGCATACAATGGGGTCCAGAGAAGGAGACATCACTATTGACTACCTATTGTGAATGGTCACCCTGGGCCCGGGGCTTCCGATGTTCTTTTAGGATTATAATTGTCAAGAAAAAAACATTGCCTGCCATTCTAGTTCTACAGGATCAAGCCATTGGCCACTGCAGTCACCCACCAACAGTGCAACCTGAGGGGAATTCCGGGTGGAGGAAAAAAAAGAACAAACAAGAGGCATTCTGTGCTTTGGATATAAGGGTCCTTATAGAGTTAAGATGCATATCTAAGAAAAAATTTTAATGACCCCAGATTCTTGCATCTTCCCATACATAGAACACTAAAATCATCAACTTGAGATAGCTGTTCTTTGTGATCAGAAGTAACCTTTTTATGCCTGAATACGTGTTTTTCCCAGCAAAAAAATCCTGTATATTCCGGCTCCTCCCTAATCTCTTTGGAGCAGTTTCTCAGAGCTATCTGAGAGGCTATGGTCCTTAGTAAGGTCCCCAAATAAAACTTAACTCACAAGTTTTACGTTGTGTGTTTTTCTTTCAGTCAACACAATCTTGATTCCATGATCCGAACATGGAGCAAGGCTTGTGTGGGGCTTGTCTGTGTGCATCCCCATGGCCCACTTTCCCAGGGGGTGGATGTGATCGCTGGCTGGAAAATGAATCCCCTTGAAATCATTGTAGCAGTCCTAGAAAGTGGAGCGTACTTTCTGGAGAAGGGACCCAAGTGCAGACAGCATGAAGGGATGTCAGGAGACATGGCCAGATGCGGCAGGGCTTTGCAGTTCACAAGGGCTCTGTTCTGTGATCCAGGGGTAAACTGATATTGAGCGGAACTGTACTTGCCCCGGTGCGTTCTTGCTCCCTTTGGGAGGGGACTTCCTAAAGTGAGGTCTTTGACCCCAAACCGAACTTACACTGAAGGGTTGGGGTGGCTGGGGGAGTTAGCCCACCATAATGTCCGCCAGTGCCCCTGAGTAACTCCTACTTAAGTTATATACAAATAAACATACACAGTGTGTGTGGAGGGGGCAATTTAAACAACACCTTTATTTTAATTGGTCCCACTACAATCCAAGTGGTAACCTTGCTTACTATGCTTTCTAGTAGTAAACACACTGCTCTCACTTATGTTTAGTATGCAAATGAGATTCCAGATAAGTCCACAGGTTCCTCCTTCCTAAGCCTTGCTCTGTGAAAGAGCGGGACTGGCCGCTGGAGATAATAATGTAAAGAAAAGTGCTTAGTGATGAGTTTGGAATCCCGAGGTTGTCCTGGTTGTCCAACCGCATTCATTTCTAGCTGTGTTTTGTTAAGTCACACCCCTCCCCATTCAAAAAGGAAAAGTGTCAACAGGCTGTGAACGACATTCAGCGCAGTGCCGATCTGCAGCTACTAGCACGAGATAAGCACCTTAAACAAAGCCGTTCATCTACCGGCAGCCTTGGCGTAATGGAAAAAAACCATGGACTTTGGAACTATGTAAATTCCGGCAGCGTTTCAAAACTTCCCAGAACCTATTTCCTTGCCTGTAAAATGGAATGACTAGTACATTCTACCATTAGTGGCTGTGAGGGTTGAGACTACAGGTGCAAAGCCCCCAACACAATGTTTTGCACTGATTGTAGTGATCTACATCCCAGGATTTCTGACTCTAAAACACCTGCTTTCCTGGTTGAAGTAACTTCAGGCAGGCAATGTCTTAGTTCCCAGGGGCAGAGGTTCTAAGTTCCATCTATCTCTGCATCTGGACGTTTGAAGTTTAAAACTTGAAAAGTACATTTGGCTTAAAAGCATAGAATTGTCAAGGATGTTCATCACTGATTTATGTCTCATAATGAGAAAAATGGGAAACAATTTAAATGTCCTTAAAAGTAGGAAACCGATTTAATAAATCAGCAATAGCTGTGTGATAGAATACTTTGTGGCTTTAAAATTATGCTTTTGAAGAATATTTAGTGACAAGAAAAATGTTCATGCAAAAATGTGAAGTAAAAAAAAAGCGACAAGCAAAACATCGTACAAAACAAGTAAAACACGTAGATATATATAGGCAGAGAAGCGTCAAAAGCAAGCGCTCGCCGCTGGGAGTCGGGAGGAGTGGGAAGAAGTGATCTTTTCCTGTAGTTTTGAGTTTCCAACTATGATTACGTACTGCCTTAAAATCCGAAGACACTAGTAAGTCCTCAGGGACATGGGAGGAGCGCGAACAGGGCGGGACGCGGGCGGGACCGGGGCGGACCCCAGCGCCGGGCTGGGGCCGGCGCGACGGGGCGGGGCGTTGAACACCAGTCCAGTCCAGGCCTGCGAGGGGGTGACCAACTTGCGACACCGGGAGCCCGCGGACGCACCGTCGGGAGCGGCAGGCAAGCCAGGGGCCCGGGGCCGGCGGGAGTGGGGGGCCGCGGGCCGGCGGGGACTCGGCCAGGGCTGGGGCGGCGCTGGAATGGGGTCCCAAACTTTCTTCGAGTGCGCGGTAGGCCAGAATGGGGCTCTGTCTCCCTCACCTTTGGAGTTTCTCTTTCCCTGTGCGCCCCGGGCGGGCGAGTGGCGCCTGTTTAGCCTTGGGAGCCGAGCCGCGGGTTGTGGGCACGATCGGGCCGGGGTCTGAGGGTGGCCTGTCCCCCGCTTCCTGGCGCGTATCTGTCGCTGGGCGTGTCCACAGTGCCAGCCCCAGGGTGGCCAGCTGTGCGTGGGATAAAGGCTGTCACGGCCTTAAGCTGGTGGGAGGGGGAGGGGAGGCGGCCCAGGGCCTGGCCTGGCCTCGGCTTGGCTCTGCACGCCCTGGTGGCAGCTTTGGTGTAGACAGGTGACCGAGTATTTGAGTGAGCTGGGGACCGGGTGGAAGCCATGAGCAGCCCCCATTCTTGGCGTGGGGAACCTGCCACCTCTGTCACCACGATTTTGCCTCAGTCCACACCCTTCTAGCCACTTGCCCTCAGACTGGGTTCAGAAAGCTACCCGGAAGTACCAATACTATCCTCCTCGTGGCCTCTTTGGGCCGGAGTAAAAACCAAACAGGAAAATGGGAAAGGGGAAAACCGTGGAGATGGGACAGCGGGAGGGGCAGTAGAGGAAGGGTGCTGGGAGGCTCGGCCCTGATCTTGCGGGTTCTGCACCAGCTCTTGTCCACTGGGGGTCACCATCCCTTCTGACCCCACGGTGGCCTCTGTGTGGTATCCAGGGGTTGGGGTTCCCCCTGAGGAACCTGGACATGGGTTGAGGGGGTTAGGCCTGGAAACCAGGGACAGAGGCAGATGTCATGGAAGGTCCCTCGGGTGTCCAGTTCTCTGGGGCTCTGAAATATTCATCTCACTGGTGAGCTTTGGTTTCAAAGCTGGCGCCTTTGGCTTGGCCGGCGGTGGCAGGCGGAGCTAAGCGCTCCCTTGGGGCTGCTTTGTCAGGGGCCAGGGGGCAGCCATACTTCCGCCTCACCTGCCTGCTCTCCCCACCCCTCCAGCCATGAGGACCCAGAGAGCCAGTTTAAAACTTAGAAAGTAGTGGTGGGACCACACAGGGTCAAGTGCCCTGACTTCCTGTCATCTTGTGCTGTGACCTCAGGGTCTCACCTGTAAAAACAGGCACCTCAGAGAGGTAATGACAGGGTACACCTCAGGTGTGGGGAGAAGCTCACTTCATGAGCTGAGGTAATAGCCGACTCAGCTCAGCCTCCTCCCATGGGAATGGCTCAGCTGGAAGAGCGCTTCCATCCCCAAAACTTGTCACCCTGGACCCTTCAGAAAGAGCAGAAGCCCCAGGTAAGGGACACACACTGGAAGGGCCAGAGTGGAAGCTCATACAGCAACCTGGGGAGAAGGTCTCTGCTAACGGTATGGTTAACCCTGATGTGGGCTTTCTGGAGTATTCTGTTGGGAATGCCGTGGAGGGGATGGCCTTGAAAGAATCTTCCAACCCTGATTCTGGGGATCTAGGCCAAAACCTGGGCCTTGTTTTAAAGTAGAAATGATGCCCGGAAGTCCACAGGCCACAGTGCCAGGTACCTAGAGGGTCAGGGAGGAGGATGAGAATGAGTCCTTATTCTCGTATGTAATGATTGGTATTTTTTCCTATCACATGAAGGCGATGTTAAGGGATCGCAGCCTCCTGGCTCTGTGCTGGTTGGAGATGTCCCCCAGCCCTTGGCAGTGAGTCCCGTTTTGGAGATTATAGCGGCTGTGGGGACAGGGCAGAGGAAGGCCCCTTGCAGAGGATCCGGCTCTGAGAGTGAGGGGCCCTGCCTGGTACTGAATGTGACTATTCTGAGGGGCTGGGGGTGAGGACAGGTGTTTCAAGATATGAGGACTTAGGACATGAATCATTCTGAGGTCAGTCTGTAAAACAAAGGTGGCCTGGCCAGCGTGCCACAGGATGGTAACGAGGTGTGCCCTGATACAAATGTTCCAGCCTTAAGGAAGTTGCAGGAACAAAGCCGAACACGTTTGCTCAGTGCAGAACTTCTCAGAGGCTTCCTATGCCATTGCGCCTTGTAAATTTCCAAAAGGGGATATGGCTTGTTTTTCAGACTTATCTGTTTCTGAGGTCATCCATTAACATCTCTTGGGGCGGTGCTCTTTAGGGCAGTCTGGGAAATGCCTGGCTGGTTGAGTCTAGCTTTCCACTCTCTGGTTCGGGTAACTAATCCCTCTTCCTTTCCCCGATGTGGGCTGATTTGGGGGGAAAAGGAGGCCAAAGGAGGTCATTTGCCTGGATCCTCACAACTAGTTAGTGACAGAGTTAGAACTTGAACCCAGACCTCTTGCCTTCCTGCCTCGTACTCTTTCTCTTCTGCAGCGTATCGCTGTTTCTCTGCAGGCTCTGTGGTGAGTGAGACCCAGGAGATGCTGGTCCAGAGGGCAGTCTGGGAGGAGAGGGAGTTATGGCCACCCCCAGGCCCAGGTCATGCCCTGTGCCTCTGCCCCTGTAGCCATCCTCCAGACCACTTTCACATCCGGTGGAGATTCTTTAGGAAGCAAGTCATTCCGCCCTGAAGCCTTCTGCTCTGGTCTGTTAGGCTGTTCATTCAAAAGCAGAGACTCTTGGAGTCCGAATGGACTTTGATCTTTTGGTTCAGTGCGCTTGCTTTACGGATGAGAAAACTTGAGTCCAGAGATGTGCGGTGGCTAGCCCTGACTCACACAGTGGAGTCAGGACCAGAGCCAGGACAAGAACTCAGCTCCCTGCCTCCTAACCCAGGGCTCTGGCAAAGGTCAGCTTTCTACGAGGGAAAAGGAATTGGCGTCAACGAGAACGGTCTTCACTACGTCAGCTGGCCCCGCGTGTTGGTGTTCGCCTCTTCACACAGGTGACTGGCGGGGGCTTCAGGGGCTGTTGCTCCAGGCAGGTGTAAAGGCAAAGGGCACTCGAAGTCAGACGTCAGATCTGGGTTCAGACCTATCTCTGCTGTTCGCCTGCTGGGGGACCTTGGATCGGGTTTTCTCCGAATTTCAGTTTTCTCATCTTTAGGGTAGGGATAAGGATAGGCCCCTCATAAGGCCCTTGCGAGGAGCAGACATCCTTGGTAGCCGGTCGTAAGTACACGGTACTTGCTACTCTAAGTGGTTCTCTTCCTTCCCTGCCCACCGCAGGGAAGGGTTTGTCTCCCTTCTCTGCTGTGGGTTGTTCATTATCTGTCTGACTTTCCCCCTCCTCATCTTGAAGTTCAACTGAAAAAGGTAGGAGAAGATGAAACACAAAGGAGATGGATGGGGCTGTGTTTCTGAAGCTGCATCCAGCCCTGGTTATTGCTGTCTGCTTTCCTTATCTGCACTCCCCAGCTGTTCTGACCACTGGCTTGGCTGGGGTCTCCAAGGTCACCTGCACTGATGACACTGCTTTGCCCCCCTGGAGAAGGGTGATGGGGGGACCCTAGTACTTGGGTCTTCCCATGCCCTCCAGGGTGGCTTCCCCTTCCTTGGAGGCTGGAGCCATCTTCTCAGTTTCCGACTGGAGAGAGGCTACCCTGGTTAGAGCCCGGGGTGGGAGGGAGGTCATGGGTTGGCAGCCTTATCCGTTTCTGAGCAGGAGGGCATGGAGAACTGGGGGGATGGGGACTTGTTCTGGCTCTGCCTCAGCAATGCGGGCGCTGGCATCTGTTACTCTGAGTTCTCAGACAGCGGGCAGGGCTGGGAATGAAAGTTCCAAACCCATGACCAAGAGGGCCTGTCACGGGCTGGGCAGAAACTTTCGTGGCTCTGGGGTTTCCTGGTCTGTCAAATGACCAGATGATTTCTAAAGTTCATTCCAGCTCTGACATTTCAGTTTTTAGATCCTCTCGGCATCATCCTGTTGACCGCAGAGGCCAGGCGGACAGAAGGATAAGTTGATTCTGGGCCCCTTGGTCTGTGTGCGTCAGGCCTGGTGGCGTGCCCAGCCACTCCCGGGTGGATCTTTTTACTCCTCTGCCCTCCTGGCTATGTGCTGGGTTAGGAGGGTGAAGTGTTTGCTTGGAGGGGAGTGAAGAGCTGGGGGAGTTGGGGTAGGTAAAGGAAAAGGGAAGGAAGGAGGCTGTCACAAGAGGCCTGGTCACAGCAGGCCAGGGGCTGCGCTGCTGTGCCGGCTGGGTGGGGTTTCCTGAGATGCGCACTCTGAGCTATTCTTTCCATTCTGGCTCCGGGCACCCGTTCCTGGCAGGGAGGAGGGCAGGCTGCCTGGACCAGTCAGCTGCTCCTTTCCACCCCTCCCTCCGACACACACACATACACAGGCACCCTCTTGCTGTAACCCCAGTAGCTCCAGCTTCCTCTCAGCAGATTCCAGAGCCTTAACCCTTCAGATGCCCCCCAGGGAGCCTGAACCTGGGCCCCAGCTGGCTGGGAGCATGCTGGCCACACTGAGATGGCGCCAGGGGAAGGAGGTGGCTTCCCCAAGGTTGCCTCTGAAATCCTTGACAGCCAACAAGTCCTGTGTTTGAGCCCACCCACTTCCGATGGCTGGGCCTGTGGGTCATGTAGGAGAAAGGAGAGGTTCTGGCTCCTTCCTGATGGGACATGAGAATGGGGTCATGAGATGGGGAGCAAGCTTAGATCTAACTTGACAAGGATGGGGTGGAGTCTGAATGTCTTGATAAACTGCATTGGGAGGAAGAATGTTGTAATGATTCGAGCTGCCAGCAATGGAACAGGCTTGCTTCCTGTTGTTGGAGTGTGTATGCCAACAACAGAAGCCGAATGTCTGCTGTATTTTAGGAAAATTCAGGCTTCCGATGGGGAAACTTAAAGGTCCTTTTTGGCCCCTGGAGACTGTGAGCCCCTCCAGTAGCTACCAGCGGAACTCAGATGCCCTGATTCCTGGTTTCTAGTTTCTGGGTATCAATCATACTCACTTTGTATCTTCTCCTGCCTCTTTACCCTCCTTCCCTTTGGACGCCACATTCTCCTGCGGTTCCCACCTTTAGTCATAGTCATGAAAGTAAATACCGACCACTTCTCCCTTTCCCTACTACCTAGTCACGTGCCAGGCCCAAACCTCATCCCTAGCTGAGGCCTTAATGACGTGGAAGTGGCCAGCGCTCCATGTAGGTCAGGCCGTGGCCAGGGAGAAGGCTCAGAAGCTACCAATGCTGGCAGCCCTGGGCCTGAGGTTCCTGCCCCTCAGCTCGGAGGGGAGTGTGACTGAGCTTAGCTACTCCCCTGACTGGCCTGAACACTCTCTCCATCTCCGGCGCACAGGTCTCTACACCAGAGAGCTGGGATGTAGTCCTGGCCCCGGGCCCCACTTTGTGGCCAGGGACAGGTCACTCTACCTCCTCCTGCACTGTGGCTGGCTCCTGGTAAAGGGAGGGGTCAGCTTGCCTTAGATGAGTGAGTTTCCTTTCAGTGCTGACCTTTAAGAATCTCCATCTCTGACCACTCTCTCTCCTCCTGGTGGTTGCACAGGGTTTGCGGACCACGGGGATGATGGAATGGGCTGAATGGTTCAGCGTCCACTTGCTGTGTGAGCGTTCTTTTGTCAGTAGAGGGTCTGAGATGGGAAGCTTTGAGAAGTGATGTGAAGTTCGGATAGGCAGGGTGTCCAAACGAGGATGAGAGCAGAGACATTAAGAGCCCTGGAGTCGGTCTGGAGCTGACCGACTTCATCACACCCTAGCTAAGTAACCTTGGGCAAGTGACTTAATTCTCCTAAGCCTCTATTTCTTTATTGTAAAAAGGGATAACAACATATCCACCCTGTTGGGCTATCATAAGGATTTAATGAAATAATAACTAAAGATAGGCACTATTTTAAGTGCTCTACATAGATTTTCTCATTTAATTTTTATAACAACTCTGGTATAGTGTTAAACCCACTTTCCAGATGGAGAAACTGATGCATAGTGAGGTAAAGTGGTCAGTGCCGGTCTCTGGTGAGCACGGGCTGGTGGCTAAGCCTGCAGAGAACTGGACTGTGAGCTTCTGTGTTCCCTGCGGAGAGGTCTACTGGTGAGTTCCTCTGAAAAGAGAAGCGTCACAGGGAGGGGCAAGGGAGGGCAGAGGGCGGTTTCATGAGTCAGCGGCCCACTGTGCTGGACCGGAACCCCAGAGTCCTGGTGGCCTACCCAAGGCCGGCCTCGAGCTCCCTGATTCACCCTCTGGTTTGGGGAGGGACCTGTCTGCCCGGCTTGGCGGGTGGAGCATCTGGCTGGCGGGGCAAAGGGCAGGCCCCGCGCGGGTAACTGGGTTTGTCAGATAAGTCCCAGTCCGTTAGCGCTGGAAATGAGCTCAGAGATCATCTGGGTCACTCACCTCATTTCACAGAGGTGCGCCCTGAGGAGCCGACAGGACCAGGTCATGGTGACATCACTGTCAAGTGACTCGGCTGGGGCCTCCGACCACAGGGTCTTTACTGCCAGTGTCTCGCCTGCCGTGTTTAGCCTGTTGTCAGCTGGGCCCACGACAGTAACGATAGATAACCCTACTCCACAGGTGGCCCACCCGTGCTGCTTCCCGCAGACAGGATGCTGTCCTCCCGGTGGAGTTAAGGGGGGTGTTTGGAAGGGGAGGGGGGGAGGGCGCTGTCGGAAGAAGGAGCCTCTTGCCCCAGGGCAGGAGAGTCCAGTTTCTCTCCCTTCCTTTTTAAAAAAAGTCTATTAAGGGGATGCAGGTATTATAACTGCTCATGAATGTTATCCTACCCTGACAAACCCAAAATACTTTCAAAAACACTTACTATGCCTGTTTCTTAAACTCACACCACTCAGTGTTGGGTCTCCCCGTTCTCCGCTCCCTGTTTCCTCAGGGTGCTCTACCCCACCATGCAGGGCCTTCCGCCATGGCCGTGTCACACCCTCACTGTTGGGAAGGTTTTCTTATTTCTGACCTGACACATTCTTGATGTTCTGGTCCATTCACTCTGGGAAGATGGAGAACAGCCTTCTTCAGAATAACTCATTGACTTGGGCTGTTATTCGAGCCCTCCTCCCCGCCCCTCCCTGCTACCTTCCCCTCTCTGTGTTATCCCAGTCGAGAGAGAAGAGTTAAGACAATCCTTTATCTGCTGCCTGCACTCTGCAGGGAGCCCTCAAAAGAGAGGCCAGTTCTCCCGCCCTCCTGGCAGAGCTCTGGGATGTCTGCTGACCTCGATCTGGGCGTGCTTTCTCCCTGCGCGGTCCTGAAGTTCTTCCCTTGGGAGACACTCTAGGGGCCGGTGGTGGCCCTGTGAAGGGGCCCAGATTCTCTCAGGGCTTAGGGCCCTTCCAGGAACCTCCTCCTTAGCTCTTCCCAAGTCTTCATCTCTGCCACCTCAGAGGGGAACACCAGGCCCCAAGGCCATTTATTTGGCATAAGAGGGCCTAGAGAGCACAGCATAATATAGAGGACGCCTACCCAGGACCTTCAGCCTACCTCGGTGCTGGTTGTGCCATTCACTTGCTAGTTCTGTGATCTTGGGAGTCACTTCACTGTTCTGGGCCTGGATTCCCTTAGTGGAGTTGAGCATCTGGGGCTGTACAACTTTGGGGTCCCTTTGGGCTCTGTTTCTGGGGTTCCCTTCTCCTCATTCCTCAGCCCTCCCCTGGCTGTGGGGCTCTCCTCCCGCAGAGAAGGCACTGGCTGGATCTGGCGTGACTCCTCCGCGCTCTCTCCTATCCTGGCCGCCAACCCGGGCGGGTGGGGGGGGGGCAAACAGGCAGGAATCACAGGGACACCTGGCTTTCGATCACAGGGACACCTTGGCTTTCGAAACGTGTGTCTCCCCCTCCCGGGGGCTTCGGGGCCCTGCACTCCCTGGCACCCCACTCCCTGGCAAGGCCACGAAGAGAGTGGTGGCAGCCACAGGCTGTCGCATGCCTGACGCTCCTTGGCTCTTATTTGAAGGAACCAGAAAGTCCTGTCTCTGGCCTGCTTTTCTGCGCAGCCTCCCAACCCCCAGGGGCCATCCCCGTGCACCCACTTGCTCAGGCCTCTCGGGTGGCCCCTGACTCAGCCTGCCACGGTTGGCCCTCCTCCTCCGGGCCTGGCAGCTCCAGCCTGGGGCTAGCTTGTTGTCTTCAGCTTTGGGCCTTGGCTCTCCCCCAGCGCTGCCTTTCAGGCCGGGAGCTCCTGCCAGCTGCTGTGGGTGCTGGGCTGGCCCCTTCAGTGGGTCCCAGCTGGCCCTGTGACTCACCCGTGGCTTTGCTGGGGCCATTGGGCTTCTTCCCTGGTCACTGGAAGGCCTTCTTAAGTGAGCACAGGGGTGGGGGCGGTGTGGTTCCCAGGCCCGCTGCTCTCACACCACTGATGCCCAGCGACTGCTTCGGGCTCCCGCACCAAATCCCCGTCTTCCGCCTTCCTGTGGCAGGAGGCTACACAGAAAGGGCTGGCGTGAAGGCAGAGGGGCAGGGGCTGAGCTGGTGGGGTGGGTGGTACTGGGGGGATGGGGACGGTGGCCTGTGGGCAGGAAATGATGCGCTGTGATGGGGAGAGGAAGTCTGAGGCTTTCCTCTCCACAGAGGCAGGCTGGATTGGGGCTGAGTGAGCGGGGCCTGGGCACTCATGACTGCTTCTCTCGTCTTTCTTTCAGGTCCCAGCAGCTGGGGTCTCCCCTCAGCCCGTGAGCCACCATGTCCCACCCCAGTGCCCCCCCTCCGTATGAGGACCGCAACCCCCTGTACCCTGACGCTCTGCCCCCGGGGGTCTACGGGCAGCCATCTGTCCTGCCTGGTGGGTACCCTGCCTACCCACAGCCTGGCTACGGTCACCCTGCTGGCTACCCACAGCCTATGCCCCCCATCCACCCGACGCCCATGAACTATGGTGAGTCCCTGAAGGGCAGTGGGGGTGGGTGGGAGGAGGCAATACTCATAGCACTGAAGCTACTTCCCTTCCTTCCTTCTCAACTTCCTTTATCCCTTTTTTCAATCTTCTCTTTAGCTCTCTCCTTCTGTTTCCCCATCTTTGTTACCTCCCTGCTTTTTCCTTCAGCTCCTAGCCCCGCGGACCACCTGCCAGCCCCTTTATTCAGAAAGGAGACTGGGTCCGTAAGACACACACCAGAACTTACACATCAGATGAGAAAGTGGCTGGTGAAGTAATTAATTCCTTCAGAGCTGCGACCCCAGGAGGCCGCTTCCGTTGCCCAGCGAGGCAGCTGCCATCCCACCTACACTCCCCACTTCCTTAGGAGCTGCCTTTGGAACCCAAAGCACTTTTTTTTTTTTTTAATATTCTCGGTGCTGACAAATCCTCATCTCTTAAGGTAGCATCTGATTTTCGCCAACATCCAGAAGTCGTTTGGATGCTTGATAAACATCATGGCTGGTAAATTTGGTCAGAAATGAGATGAGATTAGAATGTGGTGAGATTTTCCTGTGTGGCTCACATGCGGATTTTGAAAGCAGCTCCCAAAGAGGCATTCAAAGAATGTGTTGAGCCCCTGCAGCATCTCTGGAATCCTGGAGCACAGCCAGCTGTCATCTGGCCGTACGTGTTCTGGTGTGAATATTGGTACATCAGTCACATTTATGGTCACGCCTCGTCCTGTGCACGCACACCCCTGATATTTCTGTTTTCCCCGAGTCCTAATGTTTGCCTGATGTAGATCAGTCTGCACACTCGGTTCTCCATCCTCCACACACGTGCGCTGTTTCTATCTTCCTTTTCCTCCTTCCACCCCCGAGTCCCCGCTCTGACTCCACCAGCCCCTCTGCCCCGCGCTTGCCTAGATTCCTCATGAGGTCGTGTCCCCTTGATGGCAGTGACCACAGGTGTTCACACCCCTCAGTAAATACATGCTGACGGAGTGGTCACACCTAAGCCCCCTTTGGCCAGGGGTACGCTGCTCCCTGTGGTACCAGCTCTGGTCACGTGGAAGGTACCTAGAGCACCTGGCTGGGGAGTTCCTGAGTTGTAACACATGTCTTTTGGCTGGAGATACCTGAGACTGTGAGATAGTGCCGTGGAGGCTTGGGGATCGAGGCCACACGTCCCAGGTCCCCAGTTGGTCATATGTGATCTGTCCCCAGGCTCAGGCCAGGGCTATGATGGGGAGGAGAGAGCTGTGAGTGACAACTTCGAATCTGGAGAGTGGGGTGACAGGAAAGTCCGACACGCCTTCATCCAAAAGGTGAGATATGGGTTGGGAGGCTGGTGAACCTGGGCCCCTGGGGCTGGGGGAACGGAGCCGGGGGACACTCGTTTCCACGCACAGGTGCTGCTGCCTTCTGGGTCCTCTCTAGCCCTGCACTCTCCTCAAAGGGGACCCCAGTTCCTCTAACCTGTGTTCGCCCACCTTTTGTTCCTCTGTTCCTTGACCTTGTTTTGGGGGGCAGATTCAATCTGGGAAAATCTGGGCAGCTTCTGCTGAAGTGTTCTGCCCCCTGCAAGCTTCCTTCTCCTGTTAGACGGGAGCAACTTGAAGCCAGAACTGATTGCACTAGCTCACAGCCCCTGCCCCCACGTCTCACGTCTGCCCAGCACCTGCTCAGGGTGGACAGATACCTGACCAATGTCAGGCTGAACCGCTGCAGGCGCGGATGCTGAACCTGGGAGTGCGGTGAGGCAGGGGGCAGAGGTAGGGCAGTGAGTGACAGTGCAGGCCAGGTGCTGGGCAGGGAGGGGGAGAGGACAGGGGGCAGTGGGGGGTGGGGGTCAGCCCTGGTGGGGGCGTGTACAGCATCTGAGCCCTTACTGGGGGCGGCCTGTCTGCCAAGCTGCAGCTGGGGCAGGCTCCCAAGTGGAAGAGGAGTAAGAGTAGATCCTTCAGAATGAGGCAGGAGACTCCTCCCTTGCTCTGAAAGAGGGGCCAGGGCTAGGGTGGTAAGGTCTTTGGGGCTCCTTGGTCTCAGGGCCCGGCTGCTTCCTGGGGAGAGTCCAGGAGTGCAGGGTGGTGACCGTGCTCCCCACCACTGCCTGTGTTCCAGGTTTACACCATCATCTCCATCCAGCTGCTCATCACGGTGGCCATCATCGCTATCTTCACCTTTGTGTGAGTCTCTAGGCCTCTCTGCACCGCTGGGAAGTAGCTCTGGGGTCCTGGGCTCTGGGTCACCTGCTGGGAGTGTGGCTTGGGGTGGGCCCTCAACTCAGAGGGACTGGAAGAGGAGCTGGGATGTGGGCGATTAGAGAAGAGGGGGCAGGGCCTCGGCAGGGAGGCAGACAAGCGTGGTGTGACTCCTCTCTTGTCCCCCCTGCTCCACAGGAAGCCCGTCAGCGAGTTCGTGAGGGCAAACCTGGCCGTCTACTACGCATCCTAGTGAGTCTGTGCTGCTCCCTGCACGGGGGCCAGGAGAGGAGGGGTGGCAGCTGACCAGCTTTTCGGGGCAGGGATCAGATCCTTTTGGAGAGGGGACCTCCCAGCTGTGCTGGGAAGTGGGGTGTGTGCCACTGAGTGTAAGCATCACGGAACTCCTGAGAGCCGGGGGTGGGGGACTGGTGTCGACGTGCGTCCTGCAGGACCATCCCCGTGTTCTGGCAGCCTCCTCCCTGGCCAAACCCCCCGTTACAGATGTCCTCAGTGCCCCTGGCTGGGTAGCTTCCCCTCACACTTCTAGATAGCTCTCTGGACCTCCAGCCTGCCGGTGTGGTGAGTGCCGCCAGGCTGGGCCGGGAGGGGGCCAAGGGGCAGAGGGGGTCTGGAGACTACTTCCCTGTCTCTTCTCCCCAGTGCTGTGTTCCTGGCCACGTACCTGACCCTTGCCTGCTGCGAGGGACCCAGGTGAGTCCCAGAGACTTAGACAGTGGGAAGGGATGGGGGTGTGGGGCTGTTTTGCACAGAAAGGGGATTCCTTAGAGCAGCTAAGTGGAGACGTACCGGCAGTGATGATGATGATGGTGGTGGCTATCGTTCGGCTGTGTGCAGAGTGCCTGCCGTGTGTGGGATCTATTTAGCTATCTAGCTGTTATTCTTACAGCTACCCTGCAAGATGTGTAGCACTTAAACTATTTAACAAATAGGAAGAACCCAAGGCTCAGAGAGGCCGAGGAACTTTCTCACAGTCACACAGGTAGTCAGAGAGCTGCAAACAAATCCACAGCCCAGGCTCCACAGCCCAGGTCTGTCCTATTGTCCCTCTTGTCCCTGCACAGACACCTGAGCAGGTATCAAGGGCCATGCCAGCCTCGCCTCCCCCAAGTCCAGGCCTAATTCTCCAGGCACATAAGCCAAGAGTCTCCTTCTGCTAATGGAGCCTCTGAGACCTGGTCGGCCCCACACCACTTAACTATGGTTTCTTTCCTTCAGACGCCGTTTCCCATGGAACCTTATCCTGCTGACCCTCTTTGTGAGTCTAGAAAGGTCCAGGGTGTGGAGATGGTGAGGGAGGGCTGGTCCCAGGGAAGGGATGGTGGAAGGCCGTGGTGGAAGATGTCCCTAGCTCTCTCCCCGACCTTACCCTGACCCCTGCCCTTGGTCTCCCCGGGCTTTCCTACTCAGTCACACGTATCGCCAGCTCTGGCAAACCCTCCTGGCCGTGCCTCCGGGGCTCCGGCTCTCTTCTTAAGTGTCTCACTCTGGTCTCTGTCCTTCCCTCAGACTCTTGCCATGGGCTACATGACCGGCACCATTTCCAGGTACGTTCAAGGACAGTTACTACACGGTGGTGTGTTTTATAGGGGAGCGTGGGGCATCTCTGGGCTGGCAGCCACCTATATGGGTGGATTCTGGGCACAATGCTTCCAGAAGTAGTAGTTTTGGAGTCATTCGTGTGTGGCATATGCCTCTGGCCTCTCTCAACTCCTTCCCTGCAGTGTGTATGACACCAAAGCCGTCATCATTGCAATGATCATCACTGCTGTGGTGTCCATTTCAGTCACCATCTTCTGCTTCCAGACCAAGGTGAGGGCACCGGAGGGCCCTTCCCTGGCCACCCCATCCCCCTGTTTTATACAGACCTGGCCTTCCGGGCTTGGCACATGAGCAGGCCTGGAAGGGCCCACACCCCTATGCCAGGCATTTCTCTCAGAGGCCTTAATCCCCTTCCCTTCACAACTACATCCACAAAACTGCTTCCTATGTCTGTCCTTAGAATGTCACGGTCACTCCCATGGCCCCCAGGAGGCAGCACTGGGACTCCCTGGAGGAAGAGGGAGGGCCTGGCTGGCTGGGCCAGGTGGCCCGTCTGACACGTGCCTCCCCCTCTCTTCCTGGCAGGTGGACTTCACCTCGTGCACAGGCCTCTTCTGTGTCCTGGGGATTGTGATGATGGTGACTGGCATTGTCAGTGCCATTGTGCTGTCCTTCCAATATGTGAGTGTCCCAGGAGAGCCGGAGTCACTGAACCCAGTGCCCAGGGCAGACTTTCTGTATATGGTGGTGTAGCAGGCCCCACAGGCCTCTGGCTTCTAGAACCTCTCGACTGGCTGGCAAAGGCACCCACGCTGAAGCGTCATCCTCTGGATTGGGGTATCTTTGGAAATGGCAGGTCCTGGGAGCCGTAGCACCTGAGGCCCTGGACAGCATCATGGGATTCCTCTGGGAAGCAGTGGTTAGATCTGACAGCTGAGACCAGGTTCTCAGAGGCAGGTTGCCAGAGGCACCCAGAGGACCGAGAAGATGGGCTTGGGTGGAAGAGACCTTAGCGATCACTGCATCTAACTCTTCTTTTATTCCAGTCAGCGGGAGGGGCAGCGTGTGAGGCCCCTAGGCTGAGGGGAGCTTCGTGGCGGGGAGGGGAGAACAGTGCTGAAAGGGGAAGCACATGAATGGGAGGGCCGCCTGCCCACTTGACCATGGCTGGCCCTGCCCTTCTGTGGACAGGCCCCTGGAGGGCTGTTGAGCAGGGCTGCCCTGGGGGTGCTCCCTGACTCCGCTGTTTATCAGGGTGGCTGGGGGGCTTCCCTCCCAGCCCTCTCCTTTAGTCTGTCCCTCCCAGGCTGGGCTGCAGGAGCACGGTCTATTGAAGGCTGACCATGACTAGGGTGAAGGTGATGGTGCTCTTCAAGCGGTGCATGCCTGGGTCTGCCCCTCCCAGAGCTAGAACTCAACCATTTTCTTTCTTCCAGAGCGTAGTGGACGCCTCTGTACCTTGACTAACTTTGGAGACTGGCTAGGCTAAAGGATGCTGTGATTGGTTTTATATGGGCATTGGACAATGGCCTCTGTTTTCTCTACCATATATGTTACTATTCTTAACTTCTCCCGGGATCTGGAAGGTAGAAGTAGTCCTTTCACGTAGCTAGCTTCCTGGATCTTCGCACTTGGCCAGACATCCAGGGGGGGAGGATGGTCCTGAGGGCCTGCCTCAGTCCAAGCTATGCTAAGGTTTCTAATGCCATCCCTGTCCTTTCTTCCCAGGTTTACTGGCTGCACATGCTCTATGCTGCTTTGGGGGCCATTTGCTTCACTTTGGTGAGACCCCACCCCCTCTAGGAAGGGGAGTTGAGGGGACAGAGGGGAGGAACTGTGAGGATGGTGAATGTAGGCTGCTTGGGAGGCAGGGAGTGGGGCCACAGCCACTCTTCCCTTTCCCTACTGTCCAAAGGTTCCACTGATTTTCTGGGCATTCCCGTCATCTCTTGTTCACACCACCTGCTATGAGAACTGTCAGTGGGCCGTATTATGGAGACGGTGTGTCTGTCTCCCCTTCTGGACAGTGAACTGCTTTAATGGCAGAGACCACGTGTTCTGCTGTTCGTTAATGTGTTCCCTAAGCATATCTAATGGCCCAGAGGCTCCCAGGACAGATCTGCTGACCACTGAGCCCCCGGGTCCTCATGTGTGGCTTCCTGTCCTGCAGTTCCTGGCTTACGACACACAGCTGGTCCTGGGGAACCGGAGGTACACCATCAGCCCGGAGGACTACATCACCGGCGCCCTGCAGATCTACACAGACATTGTCTACATCTTCACCTTTGTGCTGCAGCTCCTGGGGAATCGCGATTAAGGAGCACCTCCCGTTCCGCCCTACCCTTGGACTTTTCTTTCCCTAGAGGGCTGGGCCCTGTGATCTGGGTCTGGGCCTAGACCCCTTTCCTTCCCCTCAAGTAATATGCCCATTTTCCTTTCTGTCCGGGGATGGGTAGCCTCTCTGGCTGTGGAGGTGTAGGTACTTGGTGGGGTTGGAGGAACTAGGGACTAACTCACTCTTGCCCTTAGTGGACTTGGCAGGAACTGGGCCAAAGATGTGCATTCTCCCTCCGCCCACTATGGGGCACCAAATCCTTAACAGTTGGGGTTGGAGTGGGGAGGGATGAAAAGAGCCTATCTGATAGCTAAAATGGAATATGAGAGGTAGGAGGGACTTTCTGGTGATGGGGTTTCCTCTCCCACTTCTGCCTCGGGCTTCTGGACTTGATAGCTGGAGCTGTTTCCTCTCTCAGCCCCCAGCAAAGCCAGAGAGCTTTGCCCCCCACCTCCTGGACTCATAGGCATTATCCTGTACTTCTTCGGCAACCTTGGCGCCTTCTGACTCAGGAAGGTAGAGGGGGTTTGTGCCCGTGGGTCTCCCCTGCTTCATTCAGCCTCTTCTTTCGACAGCACATATATACTGATCTTCTGGGTTTCGGGTGGGGAGGAGGAGAGTGAGCAAAGCCAAGCGCAGAGGCCAGTACAGAGCAGCATCTATCCGGGGCTTCCTCACGGCTTGTGGTGGTAGTGCAGGCCCCTCTGCGGCCACCTGGTCCCCATTCTCCAAAGCTGCCTGGGGCCTCCCTGGTGCTTCTGAGATCTCTAGTCAGAGGGACCTCCTGCTTCCTGTGCTCAGGCTGCTCACAGCAGAAGGTGAGGGACAAAGGTCAGGAGATGGGATGGTGCGTATGATCACCACTTCCTGGCCGTGTGGTCAGGAAGCAACCAGGGTGAAGAGAGACGGGGGTGTAGGCAGGGGAAGTGCCTTGGGGTCCCCCACCCTGAGAGATACGGAAGCTTATTGTGGTACCCATGGTTCTTCCCTTCTGCTAACTCGGGGAGGGCCCCAAGAGGAAGGAGACGCCCTTCTTAGTTTGTTAACTCACGCTTGGGGGATTTAAGACTTGGGCCCCGTCTCTCCAGCCAGCTACCGCTTTCTTCATGACATCAAGTGCCTCAAGCTGGAATGGGGAAGGGGGACAAGGGTCACTCTATGGGCTGGGGCGGAGACCCAGTCAGCCCAAGGGTATAATTAGGGCTCCTCTATTAAGTATTTGGTCCTAAATATATCCCCAAAAAGGACATAACCAGAAATGTAATAAAGTTTAACGTTTAGAAGGTAAAACCCTGTTTGGCTCTGGTTTTCTTCACTTTAAGGTGTCATCAGCTCTGGGAGAACTTGTCTGGCTCTGCCCAATGCGTCCGCATCCTAGCTTTGCGTTCTGGCTTGTATCGTTTACCTTTTCTACGATAACCAAGTCTACTTTGTCCCAGCGCTTCCTGGTGATGGATGGCTCAACCCTCAACCCCAGGTCTGGCAGGGGCCGCTCAGAGCCATTGCACATGACCTTTTCTGCACCACGGACCCTTTACAAAAGTGCATGAGAGCCATGAATTCTCTTCCCCTCAAAACTATGTGTACACACGATTTCACATATGGGGCGTGGGGTGGGGATGGACCACAACGTTCAGGTTTAGAACTCCTGCCTTAGAAATCACTAGTTCAATCCCTCGTAACGAACAAGGAAACTGAGGCCCAGAGAGGTTGAGTCATTTGGACACAGCCAAGAGGATTAAGTGCTTTTTTAACCTCCACACCCTGAACGCCTTCTTTGATTCTCTTTATTATTTGTTTAGGCTGAATGGAACCCCACCCTCCTGGCCAGCAGCTCTGAGGGCTTGGTCCCCAGGGCCTGAGCCTAGGCTTGTACTTAAGTCTCTGTGGTTTCCCCAACCATTCAGCCTGGAACACTGAGGCTTCTGTGAGAGGGAGCACACATGAGTAACCAACCCCACACTCTGCCCCTCCCATCCCAAGGGACTCACAAACCCAGTCCTGGTTCCTTTCCACTCAAACACTCAGTAACTTTATTTGCCTTTGGCTGGTTTCTTGGGAGGGATGGGGCTGGCAGCAGCCTGGGCTTCATGCGCCCTCTGGTGGGCCTCAGAGGCAAAAACCAGAAAGGAATTGACAGTCTGGAGACCACAATCAATACAGTCTAGGGGAGAGTGGCAGTGTTCCTCACCACTGCACCCGGGGACCCATCTTCAGGAGTCGGGGCATGATGGGAGGAGGCCCTGAACCTCTGGCTCTCATACTCGCCCGTGTTGGATGCCCGCATGTTCTGCCGAGCCTTCATCTGCTTCAAACGGTCCTTGTCCACTTCCCGCTTGGTGAGGATGAAGAGGAGGATACCACAGGGGAAGCCGATGGCCCTAGGGGTGGGGAGATGTGCACGGGGTTTGGGGAGGGGCCAAGCCTGAGCCAGAGGAGCTGGGGAGAATCTCATTCCAGCCTCACCAATTGCACGAACACTGCAATACCACTCGCATCTATTCAGCCTCTGTGCTGGCTGCTGGAGGGTCCCCCTCGAATCAGATCCTGTCGCTGCCCTGCTCAAAACCCCGTAATAGCTCTCTTATCACTTCCTGGCCAAGTTCAAACTCCTAGGCACGGCACAAAAGGGCCAGTGTGGTTGGGTCTCTGCCCACCTCGTCATTCCTTTCCCCTTTAGCCTGACACTCCTCAGCATGAGCCCTGCCATCTCCTGCTGTAGCAACTGTGCAAGATTTTCCAGACAGCCCATCCTCTTTCCCTCTCCAAGTCCTGGCAAAGATTCCCTCTGCCTAAACCACCCCATACCCCCTCCCAGACTCCCCTTCTTAATCTGAGTAACTGCTACGTGGGAGGCACTTCAGTGTGGGGAAAGGTCATGGAGTCACAAGACCTGGTGAGAATCCAGCTCTGAGCCTCAGTTCCCTCCTCTGTAAAATGGGGATGTCCTATTTATCTCAGAAAGACTAAAACATTACGTGATAAAGTACTGGCACACCTTAGGTGCTGGAAAAAATGTTAATTTCCCCCTTTTTTCTTTTAATATTGATCAATAATACGTATTAAGATCAGAGTCAGATTCAAATAACAATGCACTGAACACCTTGTAGGTGCTACTACTATACAACTAATATAATCTCGCGTGATCTCAATTAAATCTCCATTAAAATCTCAATTGGGTCTTGCCCCAAGCTCCCAAAAGAGAGGATGAGGCCAGGGACCCAAATATGAATCAGATTAGCTCAGCTCACTCCACAGAAAACCCACTATCTCTCCAATTTCACATACTTTCCCAACTCCCTCCCCTGCCCCAGTCCTCTGAGATTCCAGTCCTCACACCCAGCAATCCGGTCTCCGCAACCTTGGATTCAGCTCACCACCTGAAACTTGGAGAAGTTTCTGGGTTCCACCCTCCCCTGATGCCACTCCCCACTGGTGGGCAAAGGGTTAGTTAAAACTCACCAGGCTAGTCCCACAGCTTTCATTGGGTTCTTGCCCCTCTTTCTGGGAATGTATTCCAGTGCAGGGGATAGGGGCTCAGGCTCCTCCTTGCACTCTGGGGAGCTGTGGCTTTGCAGTGCCCGGGTCCTGTTCTGGGAAGCCTTGTTAGCTGTGGCTCCTGAGAGAATCCCTGTGGATGGAGGCAAGGAAGGTAGGTAAGAGAAGGTGAGAAGAAAGCCCGGGGAAGGAATGGCTGAGATCTGAGGAAGGGGAGTGACTGCAGTTTGGAGTAACAAGTACCAGGGAAAGTCCAGAGGGAAATGGGAAAATCGCCATCGAGGTGGCACCTTTGAAAGCCACTTCCACGTCACTGCGGGCTCATCACCCTGGTGCCAGGAGAGCGAGCTTCGCTGTTCTTCATCTCATCAGACGACAGGATGTGAAGGACTGCAGTGGGGCTCACATTGAGACGTATGAAGGAAATCCGAGAAATGGTTTTCAAACTGCAGAATGTTAGTACTGGAAGGGAGCTTAAAGGTAGTCTACTCTATCCCCTCATTTTATAGAAGAGGAAACTGAAGCCCCAAGAGACGAACTGCTTCGCCCAAGGTCAAACTGCTAATTATCCGGGGCTAGAACCCAAGCCTCCAGAAGCCCAGGGCTCTTTCCTCTGCACTGCGGTGAGTGTGAAACACCTGGAGCACGGGAGTCTAAAAGGCTTCCTTGGGGCTCCCTTTCGCTGCAAGACCCCAGAGGTGTCGTGTAACGGGAAGGCTAAGGGATGGACTGGGTGACCTCTAGAGAGCATCTTTTAGCTCCCAGACTCTTTAAGATCCTGCAGAGGGGTGCGGGCAGTAATCGACAGCCCTGACCTCCTGCTATCCCCGAGCGGGATGTGAGTAAAAGGGTGCCCCCTGCAGTCCGGCCCTCCCCGGGGTCCCTCTCCTTACCCCGGAGGACGCGGGCATTTCTCGCCCCCCGGCCCTTCAGCGCCGTAGCAGCTACCACCGCCGCCATGTTCAGAACCCACCCCCCTTCACCGCGCTCCCCGCCGGGAATTGTAGTTTGCGTAAGGGGCCTCCCCCGCTCTTCCCGTCCAGCCTACAGAGCAGAAACTACATCTCCCAGAAGCCCACGGAACAGACCCGGGAGAACTACTATTCCCAGGAGATACCCCGGAGGCGCGCACGCTCGCTTGTTGCCCTCCTGTTGGGGGCGGAGTCAGGTCGGGCGGAGTTGGGTTCTCCTCTCCACGCCCCGGCTCCGTCTCCCAACTCTGCCCTGTGACTGGTGGTTAAGCCAACCCACCCCCTTCTCTATTGGTCGAGAGGCCGTCGCTCTCCCTGCCGGGGAGTCGCCTACGCCTACTTCCTCCCGGGAGGAGGGGCTCGAGTTCCGCGTCGTCGCGCAGAGCTGACTCTGGGAGGCGTTTGGGCCCAGAGAAGTGGGTTCGCCGCTTGCGCCGCATGGAGTCCGAATCGGAAAGCGGGGCCACCGCTGACACCCCTCCACTGGAGACCCTAAGCTTCCATGGTGATGAAGAGATTATCGAGGTGGTAGAACTGGATCCCGGTCCGCCGGACCCGGGTGAGAGCTGCCGATTCTCGGGCCACGGGACAGGAGGCGCTCACCACTGGCCTTTGACCCCTGCTTCTCTCTCTCTCCCCACCCCACCCCCACCCCACCACCCGCCACCCCACCGGTCATTCCTACCGACCTCCTTCGCCCTTCCCCTCTCCCCCAACCCCACACTTAGTTCTCAGGCCTGGCCGGGGTGGGGGTTCCTCTGACGCCTCCCCTGGCCCTTCCCCTCACACACCCCCCCTTCCCATCATTCCCTCGCTCCTCCCTTCCCACACGGTCCCTGGCCAACCCCAGGTCCACAGACCTCTCCTGTCCTCCGTCCCATACGCCCCCTCCCCCTGCCGCTTCACCCCTTCTGTCTGACCTCACCTTGCCCTCTTGCCACACGACCACCCCAGCCTCCCCGCACTTCCTATCCCTCTTACCGCCTGCCGAACCCCATCTTTTAACCCTCTCCCCAAAGCAGACGATCTGGCCCAGGAGATGGAAGATGTGGACTTTGAGGAAGAGGAAGAGGAAGATGGCAATGAGGAGGGCTGGGTTCTGGAACCCCAGGAAGGGGTGGTCGGCAGCATGGAGGGCCCAGACGATAGTGAAGTCACCTTTGCATTGCACTCGGGTAGGTCTCTGAGGAGATCCATCGTAAACCCAGTCCAGGTGGGCATTTGAGCATCAGCCATCCGCTGTGTCGGGAGCATTATGAGGGACACAGCGGTGGGAAAATGCTGGCCTTGCCCTGGAGGAGCTCACAGGTAGGGGGGCAGTATGATGGAATAATGGAGAGCTTGGCTCCTGGAGTCAGTTGAGACACTTGGGTTCAAATCCTATCCCAGCTACTCGTCTGTTTATGATCTTTATTAAAGTCTCTGGGTTTTAGTTTCCTTTTAAAAAGTTGTCACTGGTAAAAGTTCTTTTATTGTGAATTACAGGTAATAGTACCTTTTGGAGCATGTTTTAGATAATCCTCTTAAATATTAGCTCTTAATAAGGAACCAGTAACATGACGCTTTCCTCACTCAGACCCCAGACTGGTGGCATCCCATGCTGAGAATTGTAAGCGCTGCACATGTACCTTTCTCTTGTCCATGGCATCAGTGTGGGGTGGTGAAGGGAACAGCACTGAAGGGGGATCTGTCCTGGAGAAGGACTTAGAGTTCGGCAAGCTTGGGGAGGGATTTCTCCAACAACCTGATGCTTGAAACTTAGAAGAACTTGGATGCGCCCTTCTTTTCCAGGAGGAAAGAAGTGTTACTTTGTGTGGAAGGGGGTGGGCTTCCCAAAGGTCCCGAAGGACAGAATCCTGGGTGGGAGCCCTGTCTCCTTACTCATGGAGTATCTCTTGGGACAGCATCTGTGTTTTGTGTGAGCCTGGACCCCAAGACCAACACCTTGGCAGTGACAGGGGGCGAAGATGACAAAGCCTTTGTGTGGAGGCTCAGCGACGGGGAACTGCTCTTTGAGTGTGCAGGTGAGCGGGCCTGGGTGAGGTCCTGCCCCTTAGAGGTCTTAGGGGGCTGGCCTGCAGCGGTTGTACATCCAATAGCCATTTATGGACTCCCGTTTTGCCAGCTCTATACTTGGCCTGAGGGCCCCAAAGAATAAAATGGTCTGTTTTGGGCATAGGGGAGGGAGGCACTGATTGGCTGAGGGAGTCAGGGAAAGGCCTGGGAGGAGGTGACACTAGTGAAGGAGAATTGGGGCAGGAAGGAGGCTGTGAGTATTTCAGGCAGAGATGTGGAACGGACAGAATGGGGAAGACATAGGCCTGGGCTATACATGGTTGAGTGGGGGGCCAGCAGTGTCTCCCCTGGGGAGACATGGGGATGTTGGCTTCTGGAGCAGCTCTGAGTTTGGACCCATCCTTTTTTTTCCCAGCTGGTCCTTTCTGGGGGCCAGATACCTGGGTCCCGTGTCCCCAGCACCAGGTACGCTGATGCTCTCTTCTCTTCCTGCCCACGCTTCTCTGCAGGCCACAAAGACTCTGTGACCTGTGCTGCTTTCAGCCACGACTCTACCCTGGTGGCCACAGGGGACATGAGTGGCCTCTTAAAAGTGTGGCAGGTGGACACCAAGGAGGAGGTCTGGTCCTTTGAAGCAGGAGATCTGGAGGTGAGATCATCAGAGTGGGATTCAACTCTGAGGGCCGGGGGAGGGGTGAGACCCTGGGGGTCCGTGCCACCTTGAGCAAACCAAGCCAGCTCTGAGCCGGTACACCCCCAGAGTACAGCAAGAATGTCTAGGCCCATTCCCTGGGATGTGCCTGCTGACTCAGAAGCGGGGAAAACTTGGCAGACCTCATGGGGCAGACTCCTAGGTGAGATGGGGTGAGGGGCCTCCCTCTTGAGCCTTTGTCTCTGCCCAGTGGATGGAGTGGCACTCTCGGGCACCTGTCCTACTGGCGGGCACGGCTGACGGCAACACCTGGATGTGGAAGGTCCCGAATGGTGACTGCAAGACCTTCCAGGGCCCCAACTGCCCAGCCACCTGTGGCCGAGTCCTCCCTGATGGTGAGAGCAGCTTTCCTGAGTGCAGAGAGGTGGGGACCAGGGTTACGCGTCTCCCTGGCTCCCTCCTGGGCCACCGCCAGCGAACTCTGAGGCCTGCTCTTGGGAGCACTGACCTCCCAGGCCCCAGAGCAGACAGCTCCCCCTTTCCACCCGGGACTGGGTCTTCCCTGGGGCGCTGTGTGTTCCCTCACTTCCTTGCCCCCATCCCCTCCCTCCCCTGCTGATGTGTCTGAGTGTGCTATCTGTTCTCTCCTCATCTCCATCTCTGGCCCTTTAGGGAAGCGAGCTGTGGTCGGCTATGAAGATGGTACCATCCGGGTTTGGGACCTGAAGCAGGGAAACTCTATCCATGTACTAAAAGGTATCTGGGGTGGGGAAGGTGTTAACCTAGGCCTTTGTGGGGCAGGGGCTGAGACCTGGGACAGGATGAAATCCGACTTATTCCTCTGCTTCATCCTAGGGACCGAGGGTCACCAAGGCCCTCTGACCTGTGTTGCCACCAACCAGGACGGCAGCCTGATCCTCACTGGCTCTGTGGACTGCCAGGCCAAGCTGGTCAGTGCCACCACCGGCAAGGTGAGTGGGACCTGGAGCCTGGCTCTGGGGCCTCCGCTTTCTGCGTCTCCTCCCCTTTGTCTCTTATCCTTCACCCAGCCTCCTTGCCCCACTGCCTTTCTTCTCTTAATAGAGGACCATGTTTCCAGGCTCTTCTCTGATCCTCTCCCCTGGCTCATAGGTGGTGGGCGTTTTCAGACCCGAGACCGTGGCCTCCCAGCCCAATCTGGGAGAAGGGGAGGAGAGCGAGTCCAACTCCGTGGAGTCCTTGGGCTTTTGCAGTGTGTGAGTGTGAGCGGGGCCTCAGCCTGACACGAGAGCAGGGGGCTTGGGGGAGGGGGCCTGGGCTGGGGGACCCCGAGTCCAGGTCCCTCCACGAGCTGTCGTGATACTCTCCTCTGCCCAGGATGCCTCTGGCAGCTGTTGGCTACCTGGATGGGACCTTGGCCATCTATGACCTGTCTACGCAGACCCTCAGGCACCAGTGTCAGCACCAGGTACAGGCAGCCTGGAGCCATGGCCACGGCCATGGGAATCCCAGGTCTCTGGGAGCGTCTGCCCCAGACCTGGCTCCTGTCTGGTCCTTCCCTATGGCCCATAGTCCCTCCCTCCCTCCTTGAGAGGTGGGAGCAGATGCCTGTCAGCTCTCCCGCCCCTGACCGCACGCCACTTCTGCCGTACCCTGCTGCAGTCGGGCATCGTGCAGCTGCTGTGGGAGGCAGGCACCGCCGTGGTTTACACTTGCAGCCTGGATGGCATTGTGCGCCTCTGGGACGCTCGGACCGGCCGCCTGCTTACTGACTACCGGGGCCACACGGCCGAGATCCTGGACTTTGCTCTCAGCAAGTGAGTGAATTGGGCAAGGGCTGGGGTCTCTGTGTTTGGAAGGTGGGAATAGCCCATGGGGGTGTCACAGGGTCCTTAGGGTATAGGGGGCAGCTAGGCCCCAAGGCCTGGGCCTGCCTGTGAGGCAGGAGAGCTGGCAAGCCTGCGGGAGTCATCTTCCATTGACGGTGCGGCCTCACATCTCATCCCCTGGGCGCAGGGGCTGGGACCCCTTCCCCCATGCGGGCGGCTCTCCTCTGATCCCCTTGCTGGTTGCTGGCTTCAGGCGTGTTCACTGGGTGTGGGTCCGCCCAGCGCCAGGCACTAGGGGTCTGGAGTTGAGGATGAGCTGCAGGAGGTCCCCAGAGGGCCCCTGGGTGGTGGGCCTGGGGTGGGCCCCGAGGTCTTCCAGTCCCTCCCAGCTGTGTCTTCTGTCCACAGAGATGCCTCCCTGGTGGTGACCACGTCAGGAGACCACAAAGCAAAAGTATTTTGTGTCCAGAGGCCTGACCGCTAACAGCTGCAGCCTCTGCTTTGTGTCTGGTGTGGAGGGGGCACAGAGATCCCCATCAGCAGAGGCGGTAGGGTAGGAGGGAAGAGGAGGGGACGGGCCTTGGACTCACTTTGCAACCACTTCAAACTGACTTGCCCCCTCTCTGTCCCTTTCTTCTCTTAAGAGTCCCACCCCTCGGGCCCCTCCTTCCCGCCCTCTCCCTCGCCCAGACCTGGCACGCCCTTCAGAGGGAGGTTCAGACCTCTTTCTCTTTCACTTCCTTTGCTGGTGTGAGCCATGGGGGTGTGTATTTGTATGTGGGGAGTAGGTCTTCGAAGTTCCCGCTCTTTCCCTTCCCAAGTCTCTGGGGGCGGAAAGGAGGAAGAGATATTAGTTAACAGATTTTAAAAATGTAAATAAAATATACTTCCCAGAGACGTGTCTGTGTGGATTTCGTGGTGGCCGGACATGAGGAGGAACCAGTGAGGGGCGTGTCGGGGTGAGGCTCCCTGCCACATCTGCTGGATCTCAAGGTGCCTCAGCTCACCCCCTCAGGCAGCAGCATCCTCACCTACAGCTAGCTGCCTGCCTGCCTGGAACTGGAATCTCCCTGGATCCTCTAGGTTCTTTCCGCAGCTGCTCGCCTGTCCCTCCTTTGCTAAGATGTGGAATGAGATAACCACAGCTGGGAGCCAGGGGAGCTTTATTCAGTCAGGGTGGGGTCGCATAGGGGCAGGGTCTCTGATCCAGAGGTGCGGGGGTAAGTGGAGATGGGCTTGGTGGCCAAGATGGACGGATGCTTCTAGTAGGAACGAGCAGGGGCCCCTCCCCTAGTTCAAGTCGAGGTCCATGCTGCTTTGGTTGCTGGTGTGGTAGGCGGGGCTGGGTCCAGGACTGCCCTGGGGTCTTCCCCGCAGCACCCGGAGCCACTTCTGGGCGGCCGCCCTCCAGGGGGCCGTGTAGCGCTGATCACCCAGCCCCATGGCCACGGGCACGGCCGCCGCACTGGCGCTGCCCAGGGAGATGAGAGACAGCAGAGTTCCGGGCCCCAGCGGCGGGCGCTGCTCATAGGCCAGGACAGAGAGGAGCAGGGTGGCCACGTAGGGCCCCCAGCACAGCCCGAAGAGCAACGTGGCTCCAGCCTGTGCCCTGGCCTGCCGCCAGGTGAGGGCGCGGGCCAGGGCCGAGGGCGCGCCGCGGCACACGGCCCGCTCCAGCCGGCGGATGTCCTGTAGCTGACGGCGGGCGGTGGCCAGCACGTGGACCGAGAGAAGGGCGGCAGCGCCCACGGCGGGCAGCAGGACCCCATAGACTTCGAGGTAGAGGTAGGGGGCTGGGAAGACAGCCTGGGAGCTGCAGTTGGCCCCAGGGGCCCAGTGGTTCCAGCCCAGGGCAGGCAGGCTGGCAAAGAGCAGGGGGCCAGCCCAGGTGAGGAGCAGGGCCATCCGGGTGCTCCCGCGGGGCCGCAGAGGCCGCAGCACTGCCATGTAGCGCTCCCCGTGCACCAGCAGAAGGTTGGCAAGCAGGGAGAGGAAGGAGAAATTGGGAGCCAAGTAGAGGAAGAGGCAGGACCAGTAGCCTCGGCGGCTCTGGTTCCATAGGCCTGGCAGCACGGGCAGCGCCAGCCCGGTGAGCAGCCCGGCCAGCAGCAGGCTCAGGAAGAAGCAGCCAGCGGGTGGGCCGCGCAGGCGGTGGTCCCTGGCGATGCCCAGGGCCAGGAACAGGTTGGCAGCGACGATGAGGCTTGCCAGGGCCAGGGAGAGCCCCAGGGCCCCTGCGGGAATGGGGCTGGGCATCTCCCTGGTGCTGTTGGGTGTCATCTTGGGCCTGGGGACGGGAGAGACCTGGAGCAGCAGCGGGCGTGCCTAGATGGAAGATGGGGCAACCGGAGTTAGGGTGGGGCTGCAGGTCACTGTCTGCTCGGCAAGGCTGCACATTAATCCAGAGGTCGCAGACCAACAGACTGTGGGCCATATCCTGTTTGCTGATACACATTTTCCCCCCAATGAATTGCCAATTAAAATTTACATAAAAATTCATATTTTGGGCTTAAAAAAAATCAGGTCCTGCCTGTATGATAGCAACCAGCTGGAGTTGAGTTGTGGCTGCCTTCAGACAGCTCCCACAGTCCCCACCCAGCCCTGTCGGCCCATTTCTGTTATCTGTCTGGTCCTCTCTGGGCAGCTGTGTTTATGCCTCTGTTTAGGCTGAAAAGTGGACCCACCCATCCCCAAAGCATTTTGACCATCCCTGCCTCCACCGGGTGAGGCATCTAACAAATTAGCTGACAGGATAGGATAGGGTCTGGCTGGTGTGTAGTGGTCCTCTGGCCAGCCAACAGTTGATGGCCTCCTTCGGGCTGGGGCCAGAGCCGGGACAAGGGACTCGGGGTGGGTGCTAAATGAAGGAGGGCGGTCCTTGTCTTCAGATGCTCGCAGGCTCGTGGGCACCCGTGCATTAAGAGGTGGTAGGTTGCTAAGGATTCGGGGTGCAGGTAGGGGCAGAAGTCACCCTGAGGCAGGGCTCACTGAGTTAGTGATGAGGCCAGGGCAATGGGTGGCAGCAAGGGGTTGCCCGGTCCCTTGCACCTCCCCTCCATCCGCCTTGTCACCAGTTACACCTCAGTGAGCAGCCTCCGGGCAGGACTTCCAGCCCATAAACTTGACGCATCCCTACCTCTCTAGCAACAGGGCCTTTCCTGGGAACTGGAGGAGGGGAGGAGTTGCTGGGAGGGGGGAGGGTTGGCAGTGAATGTGCAGATGCTGGCGGCAGAGGGCTGAAGCGAGCCCAGAGAGGGAGGAGGAGCCGCTGGGCAGGGCCTGGCCTCTCTGTGGCTCTGACCTGTCCCAGTCCTCCCATGCCCTGTCCCCACTGCCACATCATAGGGATGGGGGACAGGGGAGGGGTCCTGGGCCCTGTGGGAACTCCTGCTTCTGTCAATGGGAGCAGCCGCTGTTGCTAGGATTAAAGTCAAGAGGGAAAGGATTCCTACCTGCCCCCTCCCCCGGGTCAGAGGATAAGAGGGCCCCACGGCCACCCTGAGCGCAGGAGATGTTGCCCCTTCTATCCCCAGCTCCTCTCAGGTCCCCCCAAGCTGCTGCACCCCTTTACCCTCAGCTTCTGTTTCTTCTTCCTCAACCTCCCCCAGTGCCGTCCGCTGGGAACATCTTCGCCTCTCCAGCGGCCCTCCAGTTTCTGTTCCCCTTCATCCCTGCACTGTCAACTTTATTAAACCCCAGGAGACCTCAGAGTCCGTTACTTCAATCCTGGACTCTGGAGTCATGGGCTGGAGCTCCCAGCTCTTCGCTGGAGTGAGTCTCCCACCCTACCTCCAACAGACCAGCGAGAAAGGCAGGGTCGGCCGCCGGGGCAACTTCCCAGCAGTCTTATGGGTGTGCTGGCCGTGTGACCTGCACAACCCGGAGGCTCTGGTGGCTCAGGCTGCGTGCAATGGCCTCTGCAAGATCTGGGGTCGAGGTCTCCAGGTGTGGCCCGGGGGCCGGGTGGGGAAGGGGGAGAGGGGGTAGGTACTCACATGGCTGTGAGGGACAGGTGTTGCTCCCCCAGCCTGGGCTTCTCCTCTGAGTGTCAGGGAGTTGTCGCAGCCAGCGCTGCAGGGCTTCTGGCGATGTCTGGTGTCCTGACCGGTAATGGCATGGTACCTCCACTGTGCGAGTACAGCAGGGCCCCGGCTCTCCACTGCTCTCCCTGGCTCTGCCCTCGCCTGGGTTCCTGGAGGGATGGAGCTGAGGCTGGCGGGGATCAGCCTGGCCCCGCCTCTGGGGGGTGGGACCTGGCACACCCTGAGCTGCAGTACTGGGAGGCCTTCCTCCCCTTTCTCCAGTGCCCCCTCCTTACCCTCCTGTACCAGTGGTCCCCTCTCCAGCCACTGGCCATAGCTTGCCACCAAGGCAGGTCACCCAGCTTGGAGCCCTCTGGCCCGCTACTGCTTAGCTAATCTGAGAAATGCATTCCAGCTAGTGAACAATGATTTAGTCTACCTTCTCCACTTCCCAGCTCATATATTTACATTTTATGAGCCTTAAACCCCTGGAGTGGCCAAGCCAGCTGACAGTGCCAGTCCGCACAGTGGTGTGTCTGGTGGTGGTGGGGGGGGGTGTTTGGAATATGAGAATCTTCACTGCCTGCCCTTCCTATCACCTGGTAGGGAATTTCAGCTTATAAAGCCAGGCTTGCCTTCCAGAATCTGGGGTCATTCCACACTTTTCTCAACTACTTTGTGAGTCAAGTTCTGGGCTATGAGGCACAAATAGCTCTGGGGTTGTGACTTGGGGCAAGCTACCTCTGGGCCTCAATTTTCTCACCTGTAAAATGGAAACAAGGAAAACCACCTGTCACTGTTGTTGTGGGGAATACCATGGGATAACATGTAACTGCATACATCCCAGTACCTGACACCTAATGGGGGAGGGTTCTCAACCAGTGATTCCCTTCCTCCCTCCTCCATGACGACTAAGAGGCATGAGCCAGTGCTGGAATCCGAAAGCCTGGGTTTAAATCTCAGAATCCTTTTTGGATCCTGTTTTTTGGCTGTTTAAACGAGTAAATTATTAAAGTTCTCTTACTTTAATTTCCTCATCTGCAAAATGGGGCTCATATTGTATTCACCTCTTGTGAGACTATATGAGAAAATGTGTGGGGGACTTTGGCAGTCTAGCGGTTAAGACTCTGCGCTTCCACTGCAGGGGACACAGGTTGGATCCCTCGCCGTTGGGATCCTGCATGCTGCCCGGTGCAGCCAAAAAAAAAAGCGTGTGATAAGGACTTGGGTCAGTGCTCGGCACAGAAGCACACAATGAAAGGGATTTCTGGCCTTCTCTGCACATCCCTTCCCTCCAGCCACCTGTCCCCTCTGAGAATTCCATTGAGAAAGGCTGATAGAGAGCCTGTGCAAAGCAAGAGGGGAATGACACTTTCACTCCACAGGGAAACACAAGAAACTAGGCAGAGTGAGAGGAAGGGCAAGTTCAAGGCTAGGAAGACCCAATTTCCAGCTTGTGTCAAGTGAGGCTTTGGGGTGAGGGAGACAAGCAGTTACACTCTCTTGACGCCTGAAGTGGGAGGGAACAGGCTAAAACTGCAGCGAGAAAGCTGGAGTTTAGACATTAGGAAAACGCTCCTTGTAGACGGAGCAAGGGGTTTTCTGTGCTCTCTCGGTGAGACCTGGGCCTGAAGGGCTGGAGGCCTGAGAGGTCTAGCTCTGCCAACCCTGCATAGCAGTCAGGAGTCCTGGAGAGAAGGACCTCTGTTGGGACAAAAACTGGGAAGAGGAAAGCACCCAGCCTCAAACCCATCCTCAAGGGAGCTGGTGGGTGGGAGGATGCTGCATTCCAGTGGACGCTCTCGGCCCCATGCTATCTGGCGGTGCAGAAGTCAGAGGCTCTGGGAGAGTTCACCCTGGGGCCTTGACAGAAGTGGGAGTGGGGCGTCTCATGTTGGACTGCCAGGAATAAACAGACCTCCTTCTGTTCCCAGCCCTGGCCTCCTCCCTGCAGGATCCAAGATGTCTGTGTTTCTTCTTCGCTACTCTGTCTAAACACTGTGTGGGATGACGTGTAAAGGAGATCAAGTTCGGGAGCCAGAGCCGGGGAGCCTGGGTTCTGTCCTCAGCTCAGCCCTGTTTCCTCCTTATTGGATCATTTAGTTCCTCTCTGTTCCATCAGTCCCCGGGACTGACTTATCCCCAGCCTTCTCTCCTTCGCCCACAAGAGGGCTCTGGTGCAGTTTTCAGATGCTCCATCCAGCGGATCTGTGGGCCCTAGAGTTCCCCACCTCAGTCCCCGTTCTCCTCTCAGGTAGAGCCTGTATCATGGTGTCCAATCTGGACTGTGGCAGGAGATCCACCTGGGTCTCCTTCGTGCACCCCATTCTCCTGGAAATTTTCCTGTCGGCCCTGGGTGGCTCCCCATAGGCTCCGGCTGATGAGCCCTTGGGAGCCTCTGAAGGGCTCTGGGGACAGTCCTGTGACCAAGTCTGGCCAGGATCCTGGCTTCAGGAAGACTTTAAAGTCCTGTCAGGGCTACGACAGATTCTTCAAGCCTCCCTCGGAGTCACACAAACTGCAGTGCTTTTAGCAATCCCCAGAAGGGGGAAGCATTGAATTCAAAATGGCCCCCAGAGCCGACCCAGGCTTTGGTCTTAGGTCTCTGTAGCTGCTGGGACGAGGGTCCCTCAGGCCTACTGCGAATGAGACTGAAGGGAACTGAAATGGTAACTGTCAAGTATCAGCTCTGGGTAGAAGGGCTGACGCAGCAGCTGGCATTACTTCCTCTTCCTGGCTTCAGCTTCATGTCCTCTGGTTCCACACCTCCACTTCCTGTTACAGTCTTATTTGCTTTTCCATCAAGCTCCTGGTTCTTAGCTTGCCCAGGTCGCACTTTATCCAGACTTGGAGCTTCCCACTAACACCCTTCTCACCCCACGCGGCAGTTTGAGGGCCACCAAACAGTGAAAAATATCACCGTTTTTGGTGAGGGCCTGAAAAACCCCAATGCAGAGCGACCTTGGTTTATGCTGGACTTGGCTTCTCAGCAGTCCTGCCACTCTGATCCTCTTAGAGTACAAGAATGTAACTAAGATTTATTAGACGGTGTTATCAATGATAATTATAGGCATTATAAATGCCTACAATGTGATAGGCACTTATTATCTGTTCTCTATTCCTTTTTAAGAGCCCTGTGAAATAGGTGGTGTCATGTCCAAAGATGAGGCCATCGGGGCTCAGATTAAGAAATTTACCCAGTCACATAGCTATTAAGTGGTGGAACATGGATTCAAACCCAGGTCTGTCTTAAACACTGCTTCCACCTCTCCAGCTTATATCCCAGCTCATCTATACCTCCCAGGTATGGACCTTTAGGGTAAGGCAGCAAATTAGCAGCAATTGAGACTAGATCCCGTTTCTCGTCACCCACATCCTCTCAGCATGCTGACCCTCAGCTTGAGACCTCCCTCCTCCTACAATTCTATGGGCTTTGGCTGAAGTTACAGTGTGCCTTTGTCCACAAAGGGGACGGAGGGTCCTTGAGAAAGAGTTAACTGTGCCCTGGAAACAGATGAAGACAAAGGAGCATGTCTGGAGAGGGGTTTTCACCAGCATGGGTTTTTATGCTGACAAAGTCTTGGAATTAAGACAATTCCTTAGGGTTTATTAAAAAATATTTAATGCCTCTTTTTCTCCTAACTCCATATTTTCTAAGCAACCCTGGTTTTGCCATTTACAGCACTTTTCAGAAGTCTGATCCCCATTATTGGCAAAATACAGTGAGTTCCAACTTACTACGGAGTTATGTCCTAAAGTCAGCAGGAGAGCAAAAACAACTTCTGGCCAAAATTACCCTTGCAAACCCCTTCAATAGCTCCTGGGGTACAGAACACATCTATGTCACTGTCTCTCAATAGATCTAATTTAGCCCAGTTTTCCATCCACCAGAAGTAGGTGATGAGGCGCCACATCCCAGGAAAACACTGGGAAGACTCGATGTGGTGAACTCTCGAAAGTCACGGTCAGCCCCACCAAGGGGACAGCACTCTCCCGGGCACATATTTGTTGAGGGGATGGGAACGTAACTGATCCTGAGTGAAACGAAGCCAGGATAACTAAATGACCTGTTGCTTTTAAATCTGATCATGACCCACAGTAAAAAGACATTTTTACAATCTAGTCAACATGTCTGTAACTAAATCAGTACTTACCCTTAATAGGAGTGACGCATTCTGATTAGTATATATATACTATTTTTAAAAAACGTTGATGAAGTCACACGTGAAAAAAAATGCACGGAAGACACCACACACACACACACACACACACACACACACACACACATATACACACACAAATGAGTGTATGCAAAACTGGTGAAGTCTGAGCAAGGCTGGGGTTGTGTCAGTGTCAACTTCCTGGCTGTGATATTGTACTACAGAATTTCTGTACTATTTCTTACAACTGCAGTGAATGTACAATTATCTCACAATAGTTTAGGAAATAAAAATGTCAGGACATTTCACAATTCATTAACAGTCTCAAACCAGTTTGAAACACACTGAACTTGATGGAGACAAAAGGGAAAGCAAGAAGGTAGAAACCATTAGGGTCACCCTTAGACCATTTCAGGTGCCCCTAAAGTTCTTTTCTTCACCAAGCCAACTTTCTGAACCAATTGTATTTTAGGGATCAGTGGGGACAGCAGGATACCTTGCTAGGCTCCGTCCTGTTTATTAGGTAAGCATCTCCCACAGTGAGTTTTGTGGAATGCCAGGCTATTGGGCTCTTGTGTGAGAAAGAAACTGCCCAGTTGTTTGCATTAGACCCACAATGACCTGCAGAACCACACACACCATGAAACACATTTGGGGAAACGTTATACATTATTCAAGATAAAAGACTTCACCAGAAAACACATTATAAAGTGCCTGTCACTGTCCTGCAAGCTTCTTGGCCACAGCCAAGACTTAGTAACCAAGCTTTACAGTGAGTATGTTTAAGTTTACCCAGAAATGCCAACTAAGAGCTTACCAGTGAGCCATTCTCTCCTCTACAGGGAGGCTGGCAGGGGGTGGGGTGGGGAGGGGCCTCCGGAACCTAAGCTTTTCCAGTGCAGGTTTGCAGGTTCAAGGGCAGTACTGGTGCACCCTTCATCCCTTCTCCTCTCTTGTTTGGACTCACAGTCCAGAAACCCAGTGAATTCTCATGTAAGATAGAAAGGTTTTCTTTATTAATGACCCCAACCGTGTTTCTTTAGATACAGGAGTTCTGAACTCAAATACTTAGGAGAAAACAAGTTAAGATTGCATTATCCTGCAACTCATTACCAGTAACATACTGCAAAGCAAAACAGCTTGGAAAAGAGGGGGAGGGGAAGGGGAGTGAGGGAGGGAAGATAAAGAAAAGGAATTAAGTTGATCAAGTGGAATTCTTTTTTTCCTTTTTTTTAAAATTCTTGGGAACCATGAAGTCCTTGCAAGCACAGCTCGTTTTTGCAGATTATTTTCCAAACGTGTACAAAATGGAACCAAAACGGAGAATCCCTTAAGAACCTGAAGAGGTGCAACATTAAAAGCTACGATTATCCAGTAGCAAGTGTTCCAGCCTTCAGCTGCCAGCCGCTTCCTCTTCCTGTTCCCAAGAGTTAGCGGGATGAAAACGTCTTCCCCCTTCAAAAGCAGAGAGTAAGTGTGAAGGCTGGTTTCTGTTCACCTTTCCGTCCACCTCATGCTCTGGGCTAGGAATGGGGTCCCAGAAGAGACAGCAAACACGAGGTGGTAAGGTTCCTCAGGCAGAGGTATGTAGGAATTCCAGGCACGGGCTAAGGTCCAGCTTTCACAGAAATGTCTCATCATCTCTTCCTCCCTATTGAATACTTTGGGGTACCAAGTAATACCTGTGCTAATAAGCCCACGAGGACAGTAAATGTACCAAGTTAGACAGGAGAATCACCTGCCCACAATTTCTGGATGGCCTAGACCTATTTGCATTTCAGACTGGGCTCAATCCTCTTCCGAGTAAAGCATTCAGGGTCCTCCTACACAGTTTATACCTATTCGGGCTAGCAGACAGCAGTTCCTTAAATCTTTCACCATGGGGGCAGGACGTTCAAGAAGCAACCTCCAAACTTCCAAGGTTAAAGGTGCTTCGTGCTGTCATGTGGTGACTACACTCAGCCACGGAACACCTGCCTGACTTAAGGTTCCTGAACTGGGGTGTCCTGTTCCACCCAGTTTCTCCCCAGAATAGCCAACTGTGGGAACAGGCTGGTTCCCGAAGATAGGGGGTGCGCATTTGGTAAAGCATCCTGGAAGCTAGAGCTGAGAACTACGGGAAACTGAGGCAAAAATACAGGGGCTAAAGCTTTCCTGCCCTGATCGTCTCATCCAACCCCAAATGAAGCTAAAATATTTTGTTATCCATTCCCCGGTAAAAAGCTCACATGTATTCAATTCAGGCAGAGCTCTGCGGGGTGCTGACGGCTGGCTTCTGATCATAGCAGACCCGCCACGCGCCTTCATGCTGCTCTGGGTTCTGAAACCTCACACAGCAGGGCAGGGGTCCCGGCTTCTTCTGCCCACCCTTGGGAACACGATCTGGTTTTCAGGGTGAATGCAGTTGTTTACCTCACCCTTCTCCTTTCTGGGGCCCACCTCTGCCACTGACGTCATAGGACAGAAAAAGGCAAAGCTGTTCCTGGTAAGTTCCAGGAAGGAGGTTTATGGACAGTTTGCTCATTTCATGGATTCATCTCTTCCCAGTCCCCCATCAGGATAGGGAATTGTCCCTGCCCTCTGTCCACTGCACTCGCTTTGCAATGACCCCCCACGACCGCCTGCTGGCTGTGTTAACAGGGCAGGGGAGAAGCCGTGCAGGGAGACACTGGGTGGTGGCCGCCTAGTGGGCCCTTCTCCTGAATGGACAAGGCAGTTACAGGGCTGACGGTGACACAGCAGCTCATGATGCCCAGCCTTCCTGTTCGGTGGGCGACAGGCTGGCCAGGTCAGGTTGCCTTCTGCTGGCTCACCTCCTGGCCTCTACTGAACTGCCTGTCTCTTCACTGGGCCCTGAAAGTGGCACAAAATTGGCTGCCTCACACTCAAGGTCACCAAAGTGGTGTGGGTGAGAGAAGCAAGCAGGGAAAGGGGGACCTGTAAACTCCAGGACGGAGGCAAGGCTCTGCAGGGCAGCGAGAGCGTGCGTCCCCCAGGGCACACACCCTGCTGTCTCCCCACCTTGTGAGTTCTGCCTATTTTAGGGTATGCCACGAAGCTGGCATCTGTGGCTATGCCACGGTAGAAGGAATGATACTGCCACGGCACGTGGACACCTCTCTCTAAGCAGAGGATTGAGCTGTGGACTGAACACTCCGCTGGCTCTGGGCAGTGGGCGGAGCTATTATAGAGAAAGGCCTTTGGTACCAATTTCCTAACGAAGAGACAGGCAGCCTCTAAAGCCTAAAGAAGGCAGGGGCGACTTAACTTGTTCTGTATAAATGTCTGAGGTTAAAACCCTCTGCTCAGGCAAGCAGGCGTCAGACGCCTCTCTCATCCTGCTGAATGGCAGCAGGAACTAGCTGGGCAGAAGACGCCAGGGGAAGGAGCCTGAAGCCCTAGGCACACCGTACCTACTGAAGGCTCCCCCCAAGATTACGGGGTGCTGGCAAATGCACTGGCTGTGACGGTTGTGGGTAGGCTTAGTTCACCTCAAGATTTTTAACTCAGTGGGCACAAGACAGCAGATCAGCACTTATTACCCTACCTGGAGAACAGGACTGCCTAAACTTCACCAGAGGGGGACCCAAGATCTGGCACCTGGCACAGACCCAAATCCCCAGGCCTCAGACCATGCTGGCCTCCTGCATGTAGAGCCTCACACCATTTAGGGCTCTCATCACCTCCATCCCTGATAAAGGTAACTTCCTCTCCATGCAAAATTCCTGCCGCGAAGTGGACCAGGAAAAAGAACACTTAGGGGTGGTTCCACGCCTATTTACTCAACTAAATGTCCTTAAGCAAATTACTTCATTTCTCCAAGAAGACCCTGAGAAGGACAAGACTGGCCCCTCAACTCAGGCCCAAAGAGAACACAGCTGATGTCAGTAAAAAGGTCCCTCTGTATTTTATCCTAGCTGCCACTCTCCTCGCTCATAAAGATGTAGAAACAAGGAAACCCACTAAGAAGTGAAAACCTGTGTGTCCCATCTTTAGTCTGCTGGGCAGCTACAGGCCCAACCCTGCCTGCCTCACATGCAGCTACTGCCCAGACACACCTGGGCCACCGACACCACTACCTCCTCCTTGGTGAGCTTAGGAGAGGAAGGTGGTCCTTTTGCAGGACGGTGTGACTCACGTGATTGTTTTCATTTCTTTTTTCTCAGCATCTGGGCGTGCACGATTCAGCACCTTGAGGAAGTCAGATGTTTTTGCCCGCATACGTGTGTGAATATAGGCCTGGAGGCAAACACAATGGGTACTGAAGCAGAGTCATCTTCTAGAAAGACAGCTTTGCTCTAATTAGCAGAAATTATCAGGAAGGTCTGGGAATATCCACCCTAGGGTTGACACAGGGCCATGCAAGGAAGCATATATTCACCTCTCTGCTATGGGGAGGGGAGAGTGAGAGATGGAGAAAGGCCATGATTTCTTGAAGCCTCTAGAACCACCTACAAGAGGTCATAGCAAGAGCCTGGAATACAGAGATGACTTTCTACGGCATCAGCTCTGGTGGACAGAATGACCCAGAGCACAGGACACTGAGGCGCTGCAGCTGCTCTCACTCACCTTTGAGCACTTGATGTGGTAGTGCAGGTAGTCCCGGAACGTGTGGATCAGGTTGATGGTGTTGTCTCGAGCACTGGCGTTGGTGTGGCGAGGGAACAGCACTGGGCGGCGGTGGGGGAGGGGGATAGGCAAGGCGTCAGGGTCTAATAACACCAATGCCAAAGGGCGGGACGACCAGCAGCCTACAGTCAGCTCCATCTCTCCCTCCTTAAGGACCGTCCACTCATTTCATTATGCCTGGGCTTTGTCAGGGTTTCCTGCCAGTGAGTGCAAATGGAGGCGATCATGGTCGAAAACCAGAGCTCCTCAGGGAAAGGGTTTGGCCCTGGCATTCATTCCAGGTCTGGATTCTCTGGCTGTGCACTGTGAAATCTACTCCTTCTGCCACACACCTATGAGCTCCTGCCTCTGCAGCTCAGCAGTCTCTCTGGAGGATGACACTACTGGCTACCTGGGTGGACTGTGGAGCAATCAGGATTAGAGAACAAAGCCTGCCTGTCCTAGGTCCTTGGTGCTGAAGCAGAGTAAGTCTTCAGATAAACTAGATCCACAGAGGGTCATGTAGTCTGTGGTGAAAACCAAACAGCAAGGGAGAAGGATCTGAGCGCTCTTGATGAGGATGGGCAGGAGAAGCTGCTTTGGCTGGGGGCTGAGAAAAGCCCCCCTGCCGCCAACTCCCTGAAGCCCTGTGCAGTCACTCAGCCCTGCGCCTGGGCCGACCTGCACACCTCTCCTTCTGGCTCCCTGGAGCCCTCTCTATCTTCTGCACCCACTCTACTCAGTGGTCTCACCATAAGCAAAATCCTCAAGTATAAAGATTTGTTGAAATGAAAAGGAATGCCTCATAAGAAAGGGTGGGACCCCTGTGTCAGCTTGCCCTGAGAGAAAAGAGCACCAGGCCAGGAGATAACTACATTGCAAAGGTGCTGAGATGCTAATGACTGTAAGTTTACCATCAGTTTAGGTACCATAAAGAGAGATGCTGCCAAATTAAACTGTGGCAGGCTGCGAATTGTGAGCTGTGTGCCAAACTCAGAGAGTAACGTGAAAAAACAATGTACCTTAGATTTAATGAAACCTGGTAAATCAACTCGCTCATCTTTGATAAACTGGTGCACCTTCAGCACTGAGGTGAATTAAAGAAAACTCCAGAAAGGGGGACATTTTAGTGGCATCTGGGGCAGTGGGTGAACAAGCTGCGGTTCTAAACCGTCAGCTATGATGATGAGCCAGCTCACTAGGCTGAAGCAACTGTAACAGGGGAGCATGTGAATTTTTTCAGGGGGAAAGTGGAGTAAGTGAATCATGGCTGGAGCTCTGGTCTAAATCAGCAAAAAACCAAGAAACGCCAAAGGACACAGTATTCCCACCCAGCTGCTTAGCAATGCTTACATGGCCCTAACTCCTCACACTTGCTATCACAGGCTACACTTTTTTCCTTAGGATTTAGGAAAAACAGGGAAAAAAGGAAAACGATTACTGTATAAAAATAGCACTCGACCTGTACTAGCGTCCGTGGCAGGCCTCCTACAGTCATGGCAGCGGCAACAGGAATGATCGATATGCCTGCTTTCACCCCCGCCCCCCTTAACCACTTCAACTGCAGTATGAACCCATCAAGGTGCGCAAACGCGGCAACCCGCCCCACTCACCGAAGGTAATGTAGCCGATGTTGTCGCCCACGGCGGCATCGGTGTCTTTCAGCTCAAGAGGAGGTTCCCTGTGGCTAAAGAGGACCTGTGGGGCTGTGTGGCTGGCTCTGCGTCCTTCTTTGAACTCCTGCCAGGATGAAGCAAAAAGCAACCAGAAGAGAATCTGGTGTGAGATGAACGGCAACTTACGCTCCAGGGTGTGCCCTATGGGTGTGACCTCTGAGCCCTCTGACCAGCAGAGGCTAATAATAACCTACACCTAATGTGAAATATTACAAGTGCTGGCTGCTATCAATGCACTTCAGATTCAGAGGAGAGATCACAAAGTACTTAACAAGCCCGATCTTCAATGAGTGTGGGAAAGCACTGTTAATCCTTTTGCCTTTCTCTGGTTCTGGAAGAACATAGGTGATAAAATTACTTCTGAGACTAAACAGACAGCAAATTGCAAAGCACTGGGAGAACCAGATTACATTCAGGATAATGACTACTGCTTATTAGTCTCTTTTGATTTAATGTGAAAAGAGGTTACATTTTTCAGGAAATTTAAAAAATTTCTGGGTGAATGGAACCCAAGCTTTAGCGTAAGACTTCAAGTTGGGGACTTCCCTGGTGGTGCAGTGGTTGAGAATCCGACTGCCAATGCAGGGGACATGGGTTCAATCCCTGATCCAGGAAGATCCCACATGCCGCGGAGCAACTAAGCCCGTGAGCCGCAATTACAGAAGCCCGTGTGCCACAACTACTGAGCCCGAGTGCTGCAACTACTGAAGCCCGGTGCCTAGAGCCCGTATTCCGCAACAAGAGAACCCACCACAATGAGAAGCCTGCGTACCACAACGAAGAGTAGTCCCCACAAAACCAAAAAAAAAAAGACTTCGAGCTGAAGTCTTAACTCATTTAACCTTTGCACACAAAGCCCTTTATGAGCTGACCAATTTTTCATCCCTCCTCTCACCCCACCTCCACTTCGTCCAGTTTCATGAATACTATGCTTTTTCTGGGCTCTGAGCCTTTGCACAAGTCTTGTTTCACTGAGGTAACTTAGACCCTGTTACTGTTTAGAATTCATCAATGAGAACTTTAGACCAAATTTAAGCCCTTCTTGGGAGAAGACAACAATGTTAAAGAAGTTGAGCAGTCTTAGTGTTCACTGAGAAAAGGAGACTGTGTGACATGAGAACTGGAAGTCCGACTTTTGACGCTCGCTCTAGAATGGCCGTGGATGAAATCACCACCACCCTGCATAAGAGCTCACCCTTGACAAAATGTATCCACCCTCACCAAACTACAGAAAAATGCCTAAGGAAGTAAAACACCAGGCCATTCCTTCCATGTTCTAATCTCCACATCTCAAGCTTTCCCAATCTATACATTCCTGTGTAAATAGACAAGTGATACAATGAATCCCTGTCTCAACCCAGATCTGCAAGAACAGGACTAGATTTTCCAGTCATGCCAGTAAAACCGCCGATTCAAATTCTCTGAGTGATGGCAGAAGGATGGAACCAAAGGCTTTCCAAGGTCTCTGAGTTTTATGAGTATACTGAAAGCATGTTATATAGCCATTTGGTCTGCAACGCTCTTCTACTGCTGCTCAGATATGACCTCTTCTATAACGTTAGCTCCAATAGCCTGGGGGTAGCTGGCTGCTCTCCCCTCAGGGTTCCCATGTCTTTTCTCTACTGTGATACTTTACTATTCATTAATGCATCTGGCTTCCCCACCAGGTTGTAAAAGTTCCTCAAGCCAAGGATCCTGCTTTTATTCATCTCTGTATCTAGTCCTCTGCCCTTCAAAGAGGCTGTACAGCACATGGCTTGCTGAAAGAAAGAAAGCACCTCTACCCTAGCTGACTTCAGTGCCAGTGTCAGGACACTGTAAAGGAGCAGGGACTATGTTTCCATTTGCAGGTAGGAGAATACTCACTGATCAGCAAGCCTTCAGTAAACGAGGAAGGATAACACCTGAGGAGGTCTAATGCCCAGTCTGGGATCTCGCCTGTTTCACCACCCTGCCTCCTGAGCTCACTGCGTGGCTTCTAAAGGTTGGTGGGAAATAAATTAACATCACTGGGTTAGGTTAGCTCCCCTTTGAATTTTGTTCCCCAAAGGAAAAATACTTGGAGAGGGAGGAAAGGATCCAAGATCATTCAAAATGGAAATTCTTAAAGCAAAGCTTGTGAGATTGCCCTTCTCTAGAAAACACCTTTCATTCTGCAACTGGGTTGGGAGGTTCTCTAAGTTCTGTCAGTTTTCCTCTTTAGCCTCGGGGGAGAAAACAGAACAGATAATAACTGCCCGCCAGTATTTTCTTGTGTTTAGTAAGCTTCCTGAAGGCTCCAGTTCACTGGTACACGTGGCATTCACAACCAGCTGGAGTATTTGTAAGTCTGTGGTGACTTGGCAGCATTTCAACAGTTCTGTATATGGAAAGTGATACATTTCAAACCTTTCAGACTTGGTTAACAATATACTTCTGATTTGGGGCTATCCTTTAGGCAATCTCATGTTTCTCCTTGGTTTTCTCTCTTACATAACACTTAAAAGCCAATCAACCCACCAACCAGCAGCTCTCTTTTCCTTAGTGTCTTTGTTACATATGTATCAGCAATACTGCCTCTTTTTTCTCCCTCCAGCTGGGATGTCTTTTGAACATCACAATACTATTTCTTTCCTCCATCAAAGCACAATTGACCACAGGAAGTTTAGAATAAACCCAAATATACGCAGAAATTTAGTATATGATAAAGGTAGCATCTTAAAATCAGTAGTGTAAACATGGGCTTTTAAATAATTGCTGCTGGGACCAGTGGGTAGCCACTTAGAAAAAAAGATGTATCCACCTTTCATACCATGTACCAAGAGAAACTCCACACAGGTAATAAGATTTATGTGTAAAATATGAAACTATAAAAACACCAGGAAAATAATACAGGTAAACTTCTTTATAACCTTGCAGTAGGGAAGGAGTTTCTAACTATGACTCAAAATCTGGAAGCCATAAGAGGTTGACCAATTTAACTACGTGAAAATAAAGTTCTGCATGGGGAAAAAGCAAAACAAAACAACAACAAAAAACAACTCACAAAGTCTAACGACCAACTGGAAAAAATATTTGCAATTCTTATCACAGAAAAAGGGCTAATCTCCCTAGCATATGAAGAAATTGAGAAGATCAATAACCCAACAGAAAAATGCATAGGGGACATAAAGAGACATTTCACAGGAAAAAAGAAACAAATAGCCTGCAGCATAAAAAAAGATGTTTTGACCTTGTTCATAAGAAAAGTAGATAGCATTTTTAACCTGTCAGATTGGCAGAAATCCAAAAGTTCAACACTTTGGGGAAATGGACACTCTCATGCATTGGTGGTGGGAGGGCAAATGGCACAACTTCTATGGAGAAGAGTTTGGCAATGCCCTCCAAAATTACTCACTTTGAATCAGTGTTCCCAGTTCAGGAAAATATCCTATAGATACAACCCCACATGTATACAGGTAGCAAGGGGCCTCAAAAGGGGCATCTTCACAATTGCCTAAGAGGCAAACTGCTTCTGTCTTGTCTCTGAACATGGAGAAACCAGTGGTTTCCACTTAACTTCTCTTACTTACTGAACTAACTTAAAGATCTAATAATATAAAAAAATCCTAGTTCACCATACTCCAATGTCCAAAAGGGTAACTATTGTTTCTATTGCTTTTCAGGTAATAAGCGTTGAAATGAGGATATCTACCAGATTTTCCCTGGTGCTCAGCTCACACGCCTACAAAGATAATGCCCCAAAGCCGAGCACTGGGACATCCTTATGAGTGGGGAATGGAAACTCCCTGTTTTTTTCCTTACGGCAGCAATAAGCATCCCTCTAAGTCTGCCTGCCAAATGACAAAAGCAGGGACTGTGCTCTGCCCCGGCTGGAGGTGCGTATGCCGGCATGAGAAAACAGAGACCTGCAGCAAGCAGATAGTGACCACAAGGAACTGAAAACAGCCTCCCCAGGTCACAACACTCTGTGCTGGGCATCCACTGTTCTCCCTTCTCCTAGAAATTTAAAACAACTAGGCCCAGGACAATGATCAGATGATTTATTCTGGAGGGGAAAACCAGCCAAATAAGTCCAGCTTTCTATGGTCATTTCAAATAAATTACCTCAGCCTTTGAGTTTGGAGAGGGAGGCAGGGCAGATGGCTTCCTGAGCACTGCCTTCTCACATGGTGCCAGGCCCATCACTCACTGGAGAAACTGTCAGTGCAAAAATGCAGACTTTCTTTTTCCTTTTAGAAGTGCCCTACCACATGTACTTTGAGGGAGAGCTTAAGTTCACATGCAAAAAAGAACACACAAAATTCTCCTAAGGAACAAATCTCCAGTACACTCTCCAAGATCAGATCTGTTTAAAGTATAAAAATAAGTTAAGATGTTGTCTGGGATAAAATGGAACAAGACTGGTAAAAAAACAGCCAAATCTAAATATATAGTTCATAGCTTTTAAAATTAGCTTGTCAGTCTGGATTTAGCCCAATTTCTGAGCTACTGCGTTTAATTCCCCTGTCAATTCTGCATAGAAACGCATGAAATGCCTGCCTGAGGCATACATTTAGGACCCAAGATATACATATCTATATATATATGTACATACACACACACTTTCGTAAGTTTGAGTACTCTCAAATGCTGCGTCAATATTCCAATTTTTCTGCACAGGGACTACAAAATTAGTTTCTGATTAATGGTGGGTGGAAGCCCACCATGGGCTTCCCTGGTGGCACAGTGGTTAAGAATCCACATGCCAATGCAGGGGACGTGGGTTCAATCCCTGGTCCGGGAAGATCCCACATGCCACAGAGCAACTAAACCCATGCGCCACAACTACTGAGCCTGTGCTCCAGAGCCTGCGAGCCACAACTACTGAAGCCCGCACACCTGAGCCCGTGCTCTGCAACAAGAGAAGCCACCACAATGAGAAGCCTGCACACGGTAACAAAGAGTAGCCCCCGTTCGCCGCAACTAGAGAAAGACCGCGCGCAGCAACAAAGACCCAACACGGCCAAAAATAAATAAATTTATAAAAACAAAAAAACCCAAAAAGCCACCACAGATGGATCAAACTGAGAATATCCTTTTTGAAGATTTCCCTAGCCACTTAGAATGGCTACACGTAAAGTATTCTCACTATATTAAGCACAATTGTCTTTCAACCTAACCTGGCAAAAGAGATTCTGTCCCAGAATTCTTAAACCTCTTCACCCTGCTAAGGAACAGAATGAACCTACAAGTGTTTTGAAATTTAACCACTGTACTAGATTTTGAATGCTGAGCCATCTCAGAAGAAACCAGCCAGGATACCACTTCACCAATGAGCTCTCACATCCTAAAGCCAGCAACTGGTTAGCAGACAGCATGACAAAGCCACAGCGGGTGTGTTGTGTCAGACCTGAGTCCAACCGTACCAGAAATCCAATTACAAAATGTCCTGCTAAACCCATTACTCTTCTAGTAGATGAGCTTCTTCTGAGGGAGGCACTCCCTCCATGGGGGCCTCGGTCAAACTCAGGCCCCTTCTCTTCACTGTCAGTTCGACAACTCTACCCTATTAATGCATTACCTACTACTTAAGAATTTTCTCTAGATTCCATTCTAAAAAGACTTTATTTGGGACTAAGCCAAGCCAGTAGACCTTGCTAGAAACTTGAGGAAACATAAGAGGGCAGGAAATGTGACCAAGCTTTAAATTAAAGACCCCACGGCAGGAAGGATGCTTAATATTCAGTCATTTTGTCAGTATGTTTAATATTCAATTCACCCTCTAGTCCAGTCCTGCAAAAGGGCTAAATCCACCAAGAAAAAAAATTCAGTGAGTTTGATGGGGGCTGTTTAATCAAAGGAGCTGCCAGTTCTATGCTCATGGTGTGCTTTGATGACGAGGTGTAAGTCACCAGGCCATGGCTCCCCCCGCAAGATGTATGCTCCATACCTGCATGAACACCTTTCCAATGACCACATCGTCGTCATCCTTAAACACTGTGCTGAAGACTACCGTGACTCTGTCCTTTTTAGACTCAACATACCTGAGGGAAACAAAACCCATGAGAGTGAGTACAGAACCAGAACAGGGTTTTGTCAAGAACTTGCTCTACAAGTGAAGTAGGAGGGTAAAGTCACGAATCTGTTAATTCATAAAACAAGGTGGCCAACAAAGTCAGTATAATAAATGCATGCCAAAATAAATAAATAAATAAATAAATAAATGCATGCCCTATGTGAGGCAAGAGATGAAAATCACCCAAAGTGGATGTTATTAACTTGTCTACATGCTCCGACATGGAATCCAGAGTTAGTGATTCTCAGAATTCCACTTTAAAGAATGTATTCCTTTATATACTATGAGACTCATAGCATGTAGATGATCCAAGAGTTGCAACAACACAAAACCTACAGTCACCCTCTGCCTCCCGATTATCCAGCTATACTACTGATGGGGACTCAAAATGATGGTGCCTTCAAGGAGAGCACTGGATTCTCTTTTCATCTTTTGCCAACTTTCAGTATCTGGAGACAAGAAGTGGCCTTTCCCCCTCAACACTTACATCCTGGGTTAAAAAATTTTACGAGAAAGACACTTGGGGGATTCACACAATAGAGTTTAAGGTTTGACTTAGCCGAATGACTTTCAGTAAGCATGCGTGACAGCCACACCAGGCTTCAGGACCAAATTCTATACTCACATGGTCTCATCATCCCTATAATGGATAACTGCCCTGTTCTCTCCTTCCTTGCCCTCTTCTTGGAATTGGAAATATTTCTCAAAGACAGAGGCAAAACAGTTTCGTTTCAACATGCCAGCCTGATGCACGATGGAATCCTTGGATGCAGGCAGATTTTCAAGGTCATATAGCAAAGAGACATTGTATCCTGGAGGGGAAAAAAAAACACCCAACAATTATATTAAAGAAAACTTTACAGGTTCTAATGACATTTTATTTTGTCTCAATGTCTATACTTTTAACCCAGGTAGAAAGCTATCCATTCCCATTTACTTCAAAGGGCAAATGAGATGAAATAAAAAATCTTAATTCTTGCAGAATTACTGTAAATATATATATAGCTAATTAACAGATAATATGCAAAAATTTGAATCAATATCAAAGATGACTGATTACAAATAAGGAATGGGAGGAAGTCATAATCCTGGAAACTTCATTAGAAATTTAATGTTCCAGACACAGCTGTGAAGGGGGCTGAAGATGCTATCAAGCTATAATATGAGTTACATATTTTCCTCATGAGGTTTAACATGCCAAGTGCCAACACAGCCAGCAGTTGGGTTGCTTTTGATAATAAAATATACCCGCTTACATGCTATCACAAACCCTGAGGATGGAGGTAGGGAAAAAAACCTAAAAAGGGGGAAAAAAAGGGTACATATACCTCCCCAATAGATTTGTGTACCCTGTAAAATTTTCAAGGTGTTTTAAAATATTTGACTTCATTTGATCTCCATAAGAATTCTTTGGGGACTTCCCTGGTGGTGCAGTGGTTAAGAATCCGCCTGCCAATGCAGGGGACACGGGTTCGAGTCCTGGTCTGGGAAGATCTCACATGCCGCAGAGCAACTAAGCCTGTGCGCCACAACTGAGACTGCGCTCTACAGACCGCAAGCCAAAACTACTGAGCCTGCGTGTCGCAACTATTGAAGCCCGCGCGTCTAGAGCCCGTGCTCCACAAGAGAAGCCACTGCAATGAGAAGCTCTCACACTGCAACAAAGAGTAGCCCCCTCTCACCACAACTAGAGAAAGCCCACGTGCAGCAACGAAGACCCAACGCAGCCAAAAATAAATACATAAAATTAAAAAAAAAAGAATTCTTCGAAATAGGTAGGCCAGAATATGGTTATTCTCATTTTAGAGGGAAAAAGAGGTTCAAAGAAGCAAAGTGCCAGGCCAAATGCAGCATGATATAAAGGTGGAGGCAACTCTTTCTTGAGCTGAACAAAAACTGGGTCCAAATCCTGGCGTTGACACTTCTGGCCTTGGACAAATTGCCTAACTTCTACAATTCCTGCATCTGTTAAAAAAAAAGCGTGGTGAGTTGGGGGAGGCTGCTGGGAGAATTAAAAGAACACACAGTATTTAAAGTGCCTGGAACATAGCAGGTCATCAATAAACGGGGCAGAACAGAGACTGAAGTCTGAGTGTACTGACCACTACACTATTCTGCCTCCTTTATAGCGTGTCCAGCACAAATTCCAACAAGGCTGGGATGCTTTATTTTATAATCTAGCCAAATAATACCTGCCCAAAAATCTATAGATGATTCTGCAAGAGTATCTGTACATCACCGAGGATCATTTCATATTCTAGACAACTGATAGCAATAATTTTGCCAGAACTGTATAGATTTCACATTTCCAAGTATCTTAGACCTTTATACTTTGTTACTATTTAGTTTTTTCCCAAAAGCATTCCTGGGGTCTGTGTTTTTTGTTGGATCTATCCTCACTGAGAGCACTGGCTGGCTATCTAAATCTCTGTTCTAGACAGTGCTTAGCACATTTTTGGCACTCCAATATTAAATAATACCAATCACCATTCCATTTTGGATACCTGAAAACCAGATAAATACCACAAGATTAGATTAAAAAAGAAAATATTTAAACTTGAGGTTTGCTATTTTTAAGAAGCCAAATAAAACAAACGAAATAAAACTATAACTGAAGCCAGACTTAAGTACGGCTTCTGACATGATGAACAGAACATACTGAAGAAAAGTAAAAATCTAGTATGCCCTGCTGAGTTTTCCAAACTTGCCTAGATAAATCCATAGAAAAAGAGGAAGAGACATGCTACCTTCACATCTTTTTATACTTTGCACTTGTCTGAACACAAGGTCTGCAATTTGGTAGCGTGTGCTTTAGCACAGAAAGAGGAAGAGAAGGCCCAGAGACAGAAACATAAGCTCTCTGAGTTATACTCTGCTTGTTCTGATAGATTTTAGGATCTGAGCGGTGACAAGCATGTCTGAGAGTTCCTTTATGCTTTTTCTGCTATAGTTCTTTTTTTTCCTTTCTTTCTGAAATTCCTTGATTCCTCTTAAAGCCTACAGTGTTACTTATCTTTTGGCTTTTATTTCTGAGATACGTTTGGACCATCAATTTGGGGATTAACACATTTCAGTATTCTTTAGGAGTGCAAAGCTCTCATCCATAAATACTCCTAGTAGCAAGTTACATTCCAAAGGCGCTTTTTCTTTATTAGATATTTTGTTTCCAAAGCAGCATATAAGAGTCACAGGAAGGTATTCTAATGGGAATGGTGAGATGGTGTCATGTTGTTGTTGTTGTTGTTTTGCGGTACGCGGGCCTCTCACTGTTGTGGCCTCTCCCGTTGCGGAGCACAGGCTCCGGACGCGCAGGCTCAGCGGCCATGGCTCACGGGCCTAGCCGCTCCGCGGCATGTGGGATCTTCCCGGACCGGGGCACGAACCCGTGCCGTGTCCCCTGCATCGGCAGGTGGACTCTCAACCACTGCACCACCAGGGAAGCCCTGTTGTTGTTTTTAAAGTAACTTGTTAAAAGAGACAGACACACCTTCCTTTTTAGAAGGATTTGTTAGTCAAGGTACCACAGTCACAGGATTTGAGTAACAAATATTATGTTCAAACAGTCTTACAACTTGGTCCTGACTATGCGGCCCCGGCTAGACACCTCAGAATTTGAAACTACCACTTAATCATAGGGATAAAAATACTGTTTATTTTTTTCTACTTTAAACTTCCTTTAAAGCTGTGTAACATAGCTGTTCTAATCAAGGATGGCCATGGTGCTTTCCAATACCTCTGGCCATGAAGGAGGCAGAGATCACTGATCAGAACAGATGAAAGGGGCTGAAATTTTTGTTACTTGAAAATGTGAGAATAGTTGTGAATATTGCTTTTCCTTCTCCAAATGTACAGTGTACAGACAAACGTGTTACTAGGGGCTGGGAGGGAGACTCAATGTTTGCTTAGTCTTCTCAAAAGGCATTTTAATCATCATGGGCAAACAAAGGTGGCCCTCTGGCTGAAACATTAAGGGAGAGTCATTAGGCCTTAGCCAGTAAATGTTAAAAATGGCATACATCAATTCTCTGTGTGACTATAACAATAATGTGAACAATTACCGGACAATGCAAACCCCTTAAAAGCTATTTTTACGGAAAGAGTTGAAGTGGGAACTGAACTCATGCAAAAGTATTTGTAAGATGAATTAACATTTAAACGAAATCCTTTGGCTAAAAAAGCACAGCACAAAAAAGGACAGGTCTCTTTCTATGTCATCCCACAGCTGCTCACATTACTACATACCTGATTCTGGATTTACCAAAAAACTCCCGTACACTCTCTTTAATAACTAGAAAACACAAAAACAAATAGGTTAATTCAAAGTCCATGATAATTTCATTATTTTCAAAGCACTGTGCTGGCTAAGCTTTTCCTAAGCCAGCGTTCTTCCTAAGTTTCAAATGGCGAATGAGAAACTGGATAGAGGGGGAAGCAGATTTATCTGAGTTACCAAGCAAATCACTCACAGAACTGCAATTAACTCCAAAAGGTTGGTCTAGGATCTGTGTTTCAATCAAGGTTCACCCTTTACTCTTTTAGGACTCAGTCACACCCGTTACATGACGAGATACAACCAGAACTGTCGGGAACTGATTCCAGTTAGCTTGCTTATCTTGTATGCTTTAAAATTATTTAGCTCACCATCATCTTTTTTTAAAAGACAAAAAGCAATGGATAACTGAATCTTAGCCAGTTATTTATGCTGGTGGGTCCACAGAAGCTTGTACTCTCTAAATGTCTTCTTCTCAAAACCAACAAACAGCTGGCTACTTCCCAGCTTTTTGGAGTAAATGATAAAACAAGAGCCCCTTTTACACCTTCTTATTTTTTCTCTGCCGGTATGACTGCTCTCCCTGGTAGAAACTGCTCCTAGGCTGACATGGTTTAAGAAACAAACTTTTTATTCGGGAAGGAACAGTTCTGACTTAAACGTTATATGGGACATATTAAGCGGAAGAAAGGCAGTTATTTGAAGAGAGAAAAAAAATAAATATTAAAGTCACTAGAATTTAATAACCTCTCAGTATTTAGTAGTCTTTATATGTTTAAGAGGCAAAACACTGACAGGGCTTATTACTATGTCTCCTTAAAACCTTACACTTAGGGAGGAAAGGTGTCATCACTATTTTATAGGAAGGTAGAACTGAGGCCAATATATTAACCCTCAGTAGTATAACAGGCTGTAGGGTTTTGTCTCTAGGCATCCAATTTCTAACTCTATGCCACCACAAACACACTAATGATTCTCTTGCATTTTCTGGGATATCAAAAAAAGAGGTACTGAATCTAAGACAAGTTACCAAGTTAAAAATGAACAAGGGTACAAACTTGTTTTAATTGTAAGAGTGGCATGTGTGTTTTAAAGGATCCCACTAGCCAGCGAAAAGCACTGCGAACACAGGCAGCACTAGAGTGGAGGTCCATGTGAGCAGGGCCTCTGTCTCGTTCACTCCTGTGGTCTCATTGCCCATCTCTGACATCCGGGGACTCATAATAGATATGAGCAAATGTCGATGCTTTTCTTCTAATCTTATTTTCAATGTACTCTCTAGGTTATTTAAAACAAACACAACAAACAAACCAGGAGCAAACCATTTATTTCACGTCCCATTTAAAAAAATTATCACATGGTAGGTTCTTTCCCTCCATTCTTAAATATTCTTTAGTATTCCACATATCAATCATTATCCTATAGCTGGAAGAAATTCTCAACGTGCAAAACTTGGATAATAGGGTGGACCTCACCGCATGAATCAGTGACCACACTTTTCGTATAAAGGTAAAAGATAAGTAATGTCACATGTAGTTCCTATTTGGTGACCATACAGCCACTGTAAGGTATCTCTTTTACAGAAGAGGAACTAAAGGGAGAAGTTCAAGGTCATAGAGTCTGTTGACCTTCAGGTGTCCCATATACCACTTCTCCTTAACTGTCTGGGGGAAAAATAAAGTAACACACGTATCCCATTAACAATTTTAACTAGCTACAATTCTGTACTGTGTGTACTTGGAGGAAGGGAAAATCAGATGTGGGAGAAACCACAGCACCTAAGATTTAGTTTAATTCCAAGTTACCAAATTAATACTCTGAGATGTAAGAGGTTTTTAGAGCCAAAATTATACCACATTCAACTCCTTTGCGCCCTCCTCTTGGCAAAACCAGCCAGCGCTTCCCTGCTGACTTCACTTGCACTTTTAACCATGATTCACTTTTCAATTTGTGCCCCCTCTTTAACAGGCCACCAGAAGTTCAGACCTTCCCACCCCAGCAGCTGAGGCTTTCTGCTTTGAAAAAGGGCCTGTGACAAAGTAACAAGCTTCCTGTGGTTATCCCAGGCTGGTCACTGTTTAACCAACCCAGGGAGCCATTTACTGTGCACTCTGCCCCAACACTGCCAATGTTACGTACTCCACCCACTTGAGTGGGTGGGGCTGTTTCTTTGACCCTTGTGGTACCTACGAGAATAGCAATGTGTTCTGGAGTTCTACCATAAGGAAAGCACAGACTGGAAAGGAGATTTAAGAAATCTAGCTTAACACTTTCTCTCCCTCCCAAGGATTGTTCTTATTGCACCTATATCTTTAAAGACAGAGGACTATCTAGGGAGAATGATCACACAATTTTTTAGTTGTTTGTTCAAATGTTCAACAGTTCTTTCCAGGTAGTTGTCTTCTACTTCATCTAATGCCCAGCCAGCTTAATGCCATTTGTTTCCCCTTGCTCTTCACCTGGTAAAGAGTCAGCCAGTATCACTTATATAATTAATAATCTTTCAAATGCTTTAAAAGACTAGGTCTTTCTCCTGAAGCTCTTCCTTTTCGGGTAAAATAACCCTGAATACAAATTCTCTAAACCATCCTTCTTCCCTTGAATTTATGAGGCAAATCAGAAAAGGTTTTAGCTCTACCCTTGAACTTACAGGGCAAACCAATCACATATGAAGAAGGAAGGGAAGTGACGGTGTATGGCTCTTGGTATTCTTCATGGTTAACATCAATTTTAATTTTTATTGTTAAGATTTTGATTATACTCTTTTGCAAACAGCCTTTTTCATTACATAAATTTTAAAGAAGTCAAAAGCTACTACTCTCAATCAGAAAGAAAATATATCTGATTTCATTCACCAGACTGTATCTTCATTCACCAGATTAAGGAGAACCTACTTTGTTAAAACTAAAAGATATTTGAAAACTGATTCAGGAACTGAGTCATACTTCCTGCTTTGAGACCCAACCACAACGTGCACACACTGGTGTAATAGCATTTTCTTTCTTCCATAAATGGCTCTCCCCAGAGCAAACATAGTTCAACAGGAACCAAACCCATTGAAAGAAGCCAGTGAATAAAGCATGGCCATCAGTTTCAAAACGCATGGACACCCTTTCTTATTTCCCCTAAGGTAGTCATAAAGAAGAGCAGATACTTAAAGAGGCCAGCTCTAAAGAGCATTAAATTTAAAAATTGAAAGGGCAGATTTGTGCCTAAATTTCCAAAATAAGAAATTAAGATTGTAAACTTGAAACAGGTCAGAGGTTATATACCTACTTCACAATGTAACAGAAATAGAACAGAACCCATCTCAGTCTTGTGGTAGTTATTTTTGTATTGGTCAAGGAAAAGTATTCTTTGCTCCATTTTTTGAGAACTAAAGCTGTTTTTGATTTCATTGGTTAGAGAACATCTTTATTTCTTCAGAGTAAAAAGCAGGCAAGCAAAGAACCAAAACTCTTTCTGGGAAACACCCTTCTTTACGACTATGGGAAACAGAGTCAAGAGCCCCTGGTTAGGTGAGCAAGCCAACCAGAGTGGCCCGTGCCAGTAGGGATGACTCAGTGCCGTGGATCTTCTAGGAGTGGCAAGCTACCAAGAAAAGGTGAGAAGGAAAAAAGAGTCCCAAGGAAAAGTGATGTGGAACTTACCTCATCAGCACCATGTGCCTGAAGTTCCTTGTAGAATTTCAAAGAAATACTGACCATTACTTTTGTTTTGTCTCCATTAGGATTTGAAATATGATAGAGGACTCCATCAAAATCTGCAAGGAAAAGCAAATAAGGTTGCTTAAGTTGGGAATTGGGAATAATATCTCAAAGTACCTGCCTACATGTTGCAGGCCACAAGGAAGTCTCCCTTACAAGTAGGCATATAAGTAAAACTGCATTTTTTTTAAATCCATGTGGAAAGTCAGCAGAAACACTGAGATAGAATTAGAGAGTACCTATCTCTTTGCTCTTTTCTAAAATTACAAAGCTATTTTTACTTTAATCACAGCTTGGTGCTGAAAGAATTTGAAAAAAAATCTTTATTGTGATGTATTTTAAACATGTATAAAATATAATTTATAACAAACCCCTATTCTCATCATGGCTTCAACAATTATCAACATATGGCCAATCTTGTTTCACTCAGACACACCCCTTCCCAATGATTTATTCTGAAGCAAATTGCACACGTCACTTCATCCATAAATATTTCAGAATACACCTCTAAAAGGTAAAGAAGACAGTTGAAAAGAAAAGAAAATAACCCCAATTCCACTGTCATGCCTAAATTAAAAAAAAAATTTATTAATATCAAATATCCAGTCAAGCACTGAAATATTGTCTCAAGAATTTAAAAAAAAATATTGTTGTCTTACTTATGTAAAACGTTCAAAGAAGAGAATGAATAATATTAAGCCATTCTTGATTAGGCCTGATAGCTTAGCTGACTTTTTTTTTTTTTTTTGTCTTTTAGCCTATTACCTTTTTTAAAATTTGGACCAAGCTGTTAGTCTCCAAAAACTGAGTGACAGTGGTGATGTTAGTGAGGTTTTTTCAATATAGAATCCCTGTGCACAGATAATCATCATAGTACCAAGTTGAAGGAATCAAATGGAGCCACATTTAAATAAGTCTAATTTGAATTTCAGAATGTGCTGTGTTGGGACGTTGTGGCCACCTTTGCCATGCATGTTCTGTTGATTCTGTCAATAAAGAAGACTTCAGCTTCAAAAAAAAAATTTTTTTTGTCTTATTTGAATTAGGATCCAAACAAGCCCACACACTGCATTTGGTTATCCCTTAAGTTTCTGTACTCCACAGGCCTCCCCTCTCTTGTAGTTCCTGAAACCAGGTGCTGAGTGTAATTACTTTAGGGAGATCTGGCATTGCTAGTTAGTATGAGGGGAAGGGTATGGTGCCTGGCCTCCAAGTCACAGCACTTCAGAGCTGCAAAAAGTGTTCCAAGATCATCTAGCCAAGTACCCTCATTTCTACAGAGCATAACTATCCAACTCCTCAAAGTTCACACAGCAAGTGAGTAGTATCAATACCTAATTCTTTCTAGGAAAAGAAAGCAGCAACATCTCTCTCTGACTTGTGGAACAGGTCTCTAGCACTTTTGTGATTCCCCACTCCTCTAGTGCTAGGCAAACTAAGATGATGGTTAAAGATAATAACAAAATACTTCCAAATTTAAAAAACCTTAGTTTGTACCACAAAATTAAACCCAAACTTCTAAGATATCAGCAGGCAACTTTATATAGCTCACTAAATCCATGGAATAATCATCTAAAATAAAGACCCCCCCCTCCACACACAAAGACAATCAAGATAGTAGCCCTAAAAAGCTTATTTTAGGAAGAATTTTATTTTCTATTTTTTATATTGTGCCTTCTTCTTAGTAGGTGAGATAAAGGCACTTACCTGCAAATGTTACTTCTACAGCTTCTGGTTTGTTTCTGCAAAACAAAACAAGTCCTTTAGTTAAGATAACTATATTGCTGGGACTTCCCTGGTGGTCCAGTGGTTAAGACGCCACACTTCCAATGCAGGGGGCACGAGTTCGAGCCCTGGTCAGGGAACTAACATTCTGCGTGCCGCATGGTACAGCCAAAAAACAATATAACTATATTGCTGTTTGCCTTCAGGGTAACTTGCAAAAGCCTCCTGAGCTTTATTTAAGATCGGACCATCCTGTAAAAATCTTATACTTACCATTGATCCAGGTACACAATTCATTTTCTTATGCATCTAAACCTCTGTAGTTATTTAGGGTGGAGGACTGAAAAAAGGAAGCAGGACAGATAAAGCTTTTGTTTTGCAGCTGGAATCTCTGCTGTGGTTGCGCTCACCTTCAATTCTCAACTCCTTAAGACCATGATAGACGTTTGTATATGTGACCCACAAAATGCCCTCTTTTGGTCAATCCCTCCCCCACGGGACATACTCAGTGGAGGTAGCACACTCAGCAGGAAAACTGCTAAACAGAGCATAGAATGGTTTAAATTTACTTCAAGTGAAAGGATGATTTCAGGCTATAAACGATACAGTTCTATTCCATTTCGAAGACAATCTGTCTTCCTACACATCTTTCCCTCTCCCTTACATGAGCGAAGTACTCACCACTCTCCTTCGTGAAGCCCTCTTTGGTTCCACCCTAGTTTTTTTGGTTTTGTTTTTAAATTCCAGTGTGTACGTCCATAAAGTGTAGCACAAAATAACACTGCGAAATCACTGAGAACAGTTAAGACACCTGTTTTCCAACTTCAGCCTTTTCTCCAGGACCATGTTTTCAGACAAATTAACACTACACACCTTCTTTTTCTTGCCTATTCATCTATGAAATGGGAGAACGCAAATGATCCTACCTACCTCTCACAACTGCTAAAGATAAAACAAGAGAACAGACACAGAAGAACTTATCCTGGAAGGCAAAGACAGTCTAACACCTTCTGGGCGATTCCCAGATGAGCCTGGAACATGGACTTCTATTTGATAAATGCTGCTGAGTTATTACCTAGAAAGCATGACATATATCCTAGCTATAAACAATAACAGTCAATTAACCTCCAGTGAAAAGCTACTTTACATGCTTTCCTCACTTCTCCTCAAAGCCCAATGGTAGGAATCGAATGAAGACTCTACAGTTTTATCAGCTAACACCCTAAAACTCAAATGATTCCACTTTGTTTTATGGGCCAGCAGACAAGATATACACATTTTCATATTTATTCTTGCCTAGCTTGCTCAAGACCTCACGATCAAGTGCGTATCTCTTTTACTATCTCCGCTCCCTCACCTGTAAAAGGAACAAAGACTGAGTTACCCTCCAGAGTTGCTGGGAAATAATGGAATAGATAACGTGGTTTATGACTGTTAAAAAGCTGCAGCAGAGCTAAACAATGCCTTTCAAGGAAACTGGCCTCTCCTAAGCATATGTTAGCCCTGTTGTAAAATCAGCCTATACAAATAACATACAAAGTTCCACTCTGCTTCTTCAAAGCCATCCATCCATATGTGACTTAGATAAAGTATTTTGGGTGTCTGAGAATCGAAGCATCAAGTGGGTTTATGGACAAGCAGTGAGTTCGGAATATGATGAAAAGAACTGTATAAAAATTTAAGTTGTTTCTGATCTTTCATTTGAAATTGTAGCCTGGAGACTAAGGCAATGACTGGCCAACCACCATTTTTCTCTTCTAGAAAACAGGAGCCAAGGAAGAAGTAGACACGTTAATCTACAGCCCGCTTGAGTGAAATATTAAGAGGCTGCACAACGGGAGGAAGCACTGAAGCACATTTTCCAGAGGAAGGCTGGCTGTGCCAAAGAGGCAGGGTGGAGGCTTATAAAAGGCCACATTGTATCACTTAGTAGGCGGCTGGTTTTGTTTTTTTTTTTTTTTTTTTTTTTTTTGTTTGTTTGTTTTTAACCTTTAGGCTTTAATTCAGCCAAGGAAGGACTGAGTTCCTCACTTGCTCACTTCATCAACAGACCGAGAAAAATCAAGTATAGATAAAAAACCTTAGAGTTCCAACATTTTGACTCAGAAATTCTGCATTTCTCTAAGCCGTAAAGTTCCCTGAGCACAGCTCCCCACTGGGAGAAGTCTCTAAGATCTATACTACGTGGTTTGCTGCTTGACTTGGGAATATTTGTCAAATCACTGCCATTAATATTTTAGCTTACTATTTATGGCTGCATAAAGGTTGGAGAGGAGAGAGGCAGGCTGCTGAGGAGAGCACTGGGCCAAAGGAGTCCTCCTGAGGCATCAGCTGGGAGTCAGAGGTCTGAGAACTCTGTGCCCCAACATGGAGACTGCACAGAGCGGGAAATACACCAGGACAGGGCCATGACTCAATTCCAAGACCAGGTGTTTCTTATTTACTTTTGTGGTTTAAAATCATGGAGCTAGAAGGGAATAAGATTGGTCTGGGAGAAAGTGTACCATTTAATAGGCCAAAAAGGTAAATCGTTATTTTCTGTTCCACTGTCTGCTAAAGTTTCAGATGCTGCGGGTGAGTTTAATCACAGAAAAAGCATGTCTTTCAGAGTTGACTCTTCACCTCAAGTTCTGTCCCTTACTGGCTATGTAACCACAGGCAATGTTACTCAAACGTCTGCGAGCCTAAAATTCCTTTTCTAGAAAACGGAGATTAAAAGCATCTACCACACAAGGTTGTTGTGAAGACTAACCGAGATGCTATGTGGATAGCAAAGTTTCCCAATCAGGGTCTTGTGACTAAGTTATAGATATGCTGAGATAATGATCCCCACAGCCCTTAGGGCAGCCCAGAGGCAGGATCTCTAGGCTAGACCATTTACCCAGATGTGCCACAGGTATGGTCATGTTCTGTGTGTGACATACCAGGAATCACCGGGGAAGGGTGCCTGTACAATGCTTAATATATACGTCTACCCCCTCTCCAACTCCCAAGAGCCCCAGTTTTGTCAACTGTATTATTGGAACTGCTGTCACCCAGGCACACTCTGAAATGGAACAAAACCACGTTAAAGCTTATAGTAAAGTGCCTGGTTCATAGAAGGTGATCAATGAATTAGTTTTTCTTCTAGGTAGGATCAGAGATCAGACTTTGGAGTCATGGTTGAGAGAGGTTTTGGGAGTGTGGTTAACTCCCAGTATCAGGAATTGGTCAGCACAACAAGGAGAAACAGAACCATATTACTGTCAGACTGTTGTAATGTCTGGAATCCTAGAATAAAGCCCCCTGGATAAGCCCTCAGGGTTACTGACTGGACAGTACAAGACACTAAAACATATTCAATTCATTCAGATGGGTTTCAAGAGCCATTCTTAAAATCCTTTAGAAAAAAATTTCCTTTTATCCTTTTTCTAAGGAAGCTTCTAGAATGTCACTGATCAGTCAATAAAGAACTCCTGGCAACTGTTATTGTCCAATCCTCTTTCCTCACTAAGGGTTTTGGAGTTTTTACTCCCGAATGCATCCAGTTCCCCGTTGTGCATTTGTGTCCCTCTTCTAGTTATCCCTTCCATAAGCTGAATTAGAGGAATTATTGAATTCTGCTCATCATCTCACCATAAAGTTTTTGATTACTCTCCTTTAAGTCCTCTCTAAGGCTCCCATCCTCCTTTTTGAGCAAAGCCTAGAAAAATGGATCATGTTAGGTAAGAAGTGGGTGGTCCTACTCTCTGTTAAGCCACGTCTCAAAATAAGAACAAAGAGGGTCTAAAAGCTCATTCACACAATGTCAGAAAAGTGATAAACTGCTAAAGAAACTAAGAACCATTCTATCTGGCTTCATCCATTGCTTCAAGAAAACACTTATTAAGCTGACTATACACACAGTGAGAATGCTGGGAAAACAAAGATGATGAAACCACAGGCCCTGCCCCTAAGGAGTCACAGGTTTGGTACACACGTAGGGAGTGCAGCTCTGGGGCTTGATGCCCAAAGTGGTCCCAAGGCAGCCAGAGGGTGGGCAGCAGTGTTTAACTACAGTGACCTGTAAAAAGACCAACTAGATCGTCTCAGCAAGTCAGCCACTACATCCAATTTCTTCTAAATGCTTAAACAATGTCCTAATTCCAAATCACTTCAAACCAGTATGTCTCTCTGAGGACATATGCAGCATATCTGGGAATGAGAACAAGGTATCAGCAAGATTTAATCTATTCCTTTCTCAAATTTCTCCTCCCACAGTCCTCGCCCACCCCAACTGGCACAGCCTGCTTACTGAGCTTCACTCCCCCTTATAGAACCACAGCTCCCCACAATATGCACAGCTGTGGCAAGGAGCCAGCATGCACTTAAAATCAACAGCAATTTGCATCTGACAGCATTTCCTCAATTTTGGACTCTAGCTAAGCTGACAAGCCTAGTTTCTGAGGCTGTAAAGGTTCTTGGTGTGTATATACTAACAAAAGAATTAAATTAATTTGCCAGATTACTTCTGCTTTAATTGGGGGCCTGGGTAATACTTCCTAAATGATTAAAAAAAACAAAAACAAAATGCTGTTGACAAGACCTGCACATGAGGTTATCTGCAGTGTTCAAAATAGCTTCTTAATCAGTCACAGTCTCTTAGCTTGGAGGCTGTTGGGAAGACAATTTACCAATAACTATCATTCTGTGAGGATACAGAAATCATTCCAATAAGCCACCTTCCCAATAGGGCGGTAGGAAAAAAAAAAAACGGTAAATCGTTTGGAATGAATCTTAGGCTTTGTCGGAACTGCCTCCAAATTAAAAGGGTGTCGTGACCAAATGTATTCTTTTTTTTTTTTTTTAGTTTATTTATTTTTGGCTGTGTTAGGTCTTCGCTGCTGCACGTGGGCTTTCTCTAATTGCAGCGAGCGGGGGCTACTCTTTGTTGCAGTGCGCGGGCTTCTCACTGTGGTGGCTTCGCTTGCTGTGGAGCACAGGCTCTAGGCACGCGGGCTTCAGTAGTTGTGGCACGCAGGCTCAGTAGTTGTGGCACATGGGCTTAGTTGCTCGCGGCATGTGGGATCTTCCTGGACCAGGGCTCGAACTCACGTTCCCTGCATTGGCAGGTGGATTCTTAACCACTGTGCCACCAGGGAAGTCCCCAAATGTATTCTTAAACAATTTAGATGACAGAATTGCTTTATTCGAAGGAAATTTAGACTTTCAGTAGGATGTCACAGGCAAGAAGACCCAGCAGGATGATATGAGAGGCATCACTCTCTTCTGTTTCATACTGTACAACACCCTTTAGTGCTCACAGTCCACAGGTAAGGAGGCTGGGCAATGGTTCGAGGCTGCAATTTACTCTCACATGGGTACATTATGAGAGGCCCATAGAGAAGGACCTGTCATAAATCCATTACCATGCTCTGAGAGGCGTTTAAAATAAGATCAACTTCAAAAGGAAAATTACTCTAACAGTATTCTAAAGTATATACGACAGAACTATTTTTAAGACTATCTATCTCATGCTTATGTTCTTAGTAGCTGGAACAGTGCTACATTTCCAAATGCAGGCTTTCTGCAATAATGGAAATGTTCTACATCTCTGCTACCCAAATACCGCTGCTCCTAGCCACATGTGGCAACTCAGCCCTAGAACTGTGGCTAGTGTGACTGAGAAACTTAATTTTAATTCACTTTAATTAATTTTTATTTAAACTTAAACTAGTCACATGTTGTTACTGGCTATCATTATTGGACATCGTGGAGATGGAAGATTCACTCTGGGGAAGGCTGCTCAGAACCTAATTTCCCCAACTGGTTTGTTGAGAAGTGTAAAGCAGGGTGGAGCTGACCTCTCCCAGCATGTTCCCACAAGGGCCAAGCCTTTCAAATCCCCAGGGTTTCTCCTCAGCACTACTGCCTTTCTTTAATCTTTCTCTGATCTCCACCCCAACACGTGTCACCCCTTTGGTCCTCTGTAACTTTGCCAATGCTCTCAGAAAGGTCCCCCTTTCCTGTTCCTGCCTGGTGCTGAGCACTGGGAGAAGCCTACCAACGTTTATGATTATCACACTAGTCACCCTTCTCTGGAAGCTCTGGCTAGGCATGCACGTTGATAAATTCTTAACTACTCTACTGCTGCCTCACCTTACTGGTATGCCTGGAAATTCACACCCCGTCTAGAAACAGGCTTCTGCTAGGTGTTACATTTGCAATCCCAGGAAAGCCCTACCTCCTCAGCTGAATATCATAGTCTCTTTTCAAAGTGCTTTACAGCAGAATACGTTTTGAGCCCACTTACTTAAAGACACACCTCAAAGGGAAGAAGAGCCAGAAGAAAAGACAAAGCTTGCTGCCCTGCCCCAATATTCAACATCGCTACAACATATACTTTGTAAAAAAAAGTCCCAGAAGTTCTAACTTATGCCTTCCAGACTTGAGTGCCTACATTACTCCCACTGAAATGGTTAGTAGCTCTTTTTAAGAGTAATGTTCTAAAAGCAGAAGAGCTGAAGCTCTGAGTTATGGGCTACATTTCAGAATCACAAGTTATTAACAAACAAGTAGTTGTGAAGGTACTCCTACACCACAAGGCATGCTTCTACTTGAAATGCACAGGCATTTATCTTGTAGATCAGCTTATAACCACCCAGGTCTCATTTTTTGCTAGTCTAAACTTGAGAATTCACTTGAGATCAGCTGTGAAAATGCAGAAGTTAATTTAACTTCCTCCTATGTGCTACACTGCTCAAAAAAGGACAGAGCAATCACCCAAAATAAGCCACTAAGCTGATTCGTTTGAACATTGAAAATGCAAAGCAACTGGTAAGTGAGGCTGAAGACACGAAGCAAGTTAGCCTAAAATATAAGCAACTGCAGTCCCTGGCAGGAAACAGTAGCTACTGCTCACTGTATGTGTTACTTCAAGAAACGTTGTGCTTTGCTTTACAGATAAAATCTGTGGCCTTATAAAAGAGACAGACAATATATTCAATTTAAGCAGTGGGTTATAAGTATTTTTTTTAATGCCTCCAAGCCACAAGTTCATTATGTCCACTTAGAATTTCCCCTCCACCAATCCTCTTCCATCTGTGGCTCTCCAAGCACTTGCTCTTTTTATTAGTTCCCAGTTCACCAGAAACGGTTTGCACTTATTTCCTCAACTGTGTAAGCAAGATGTGAAGCCCCATCCTCACAGATGGGGAAATGAGGCAAAGGCACTGGCCACAAGCCACCAGAAATTAGAAGCTAAAACCAACTCCTTGGTTTAAATATATTACAAAAGCAAAGCAGCTTTGGGGGAAGAGGTTGTCTTCTACTGATTCTTGTGTTTGACAGAGAAGGGTGCCTTTGAAACATGTCCTAAAGCCCACTTTTAAAAAAGCCAATAGCTAAAAGCAGGTTTCATCTAAGAACTTAACAGACTCTAGAGGCTTTTAACTGTGTATCTAGGCCAGAATTACTGCAGAAGAAATCACAGACCAGGGGTATGGTATAAGAATTTAAAAGATAAACAACCAGATAGAGGACAGCGGGTGAGGAAAGGATTATTAGAACCTCAGAAGAGCGATAAGGAAGGGCTGTGGATGTGGGGGACGACTAACTTTGCTTGAGAAACGTAACAAAATGGCCAGTGTCTCTCACAGCTGGGTTCAGGGAAGGTAAACTAGAGAGATCATCGGGTTTTCCGGCTGCAAGGCTGGGCCTGCCTTCAGTCTTCCCTCCCGCTCCCTTAGACGAGGTGGGGGGTGGGGAACGAGAAGACTGGTGGTGATCTGGGCCTGCATCTTCTTTCCTCCTCCAGTCCTGGGAATTCCTGAAAACTCCTTCCAATCCAATCCCAAATGGGCTCTCTCCGGGTTCTGAACAATGACGGGGAATACAGAGCGAAGTGGTCCCCTGCTCGCTCCAGCGGGCAATGGGATCCTCCAGCGAGAGTTCTGGCCCAAGCTACCCTCACGTCCCACAGGTCTCCTGCACTTTGGCACGCGCTCTCCTGTCCACTCACTGCTTCCGCATCCCTCCTCTGAGCCTCTCCCCACGCATCTCTGCCCCTCACCCCACCGCGCCCAATCACCGCCCACGTCTACACCGCCTGGGCAGTCCCCACACCCTGCCAGGTCTCCCACCTCCCTCCTCCATGTCTGGGGGGCTGAACGATTAGCAGGGGTCAACTCTGCCTCCCCCGCCACCCACCAGCCCCCGGCCCCCAGCGCGCGCTCACCCGGCGGCCGCGTTCTCGAACTTGAGCGCGAGCGTCTCCTCGATGATGCGGTTGTTCACCTCCAGCAGGATCATGGCGGCGGCTGCCCCGGGCAGGGGAAGGAGAAACAAGGGCGGGTGAGGGTGGGTAAAGGAGGAAAGGACGGAGGGAGCGGCCCTGCTGCCCCCTGAGGAGGGGAGCTGGGTGGGGTAGGAGATTAGGGGAGAAGGGGAAAGGGATCGGGGTGGGGGTAAGGGAACGCGCGCGCGCTGGCCCGCGCACGCACTCACTGTGGAGACACCTACCCACCCACCCGACCGACCTGGCCCCCGAAGCCTGAACCCGCCTGCCAAGCCGCCGCCGCCGCCGCTGCCGCCTCACTGACGAGCCCGGTCCCCGCCCAGCCCCCGGCTCTAGCCGGCCACTTCCGCTCTCACACCCACTTCCGCTCGTTGCCCGGACGCGCGGCCCCGCGGGGCCATTTCCGCTCCGACCCCTCGTGCACGCGCACGCAGGCGCGCCGGGCGGGGGCGGAGGCCGCGCATGCGCATGTGCGGTGCCGCTAGTTCCAACTCCACTTTCCCATAGACGCTCCAACTGGCTGTGGTTAGTGTGTTTCCTACCCTGCTGTCCTTCCCCGAGGCCTGCCTCACTGTCCGCCGTCTCCCTCCCGCACTCCCCAAAGGTTTACTTCCACTCTTCCCGTCTTGTACTTTCAGAGACCCTACAAGAAGCTCGCCCTTGTCATCTCCCAGCCGGCTTCTTTGATCTCAGCTTGTTTGCTGTCGGTGTGACCCTTCCTCATGCCACACTAATGGCTGTCCGGCGGCACCATCGTGCATTCATTTCTTCCACAGATGTTTAATGGGCTCCTGCTCTGCGCTGGGGATACAGTGGCGCGTGAAACAGATGAGGTCCCCCCCTCGTGGAGCTCATAGTCTGGTAAAGGAAACGGACTACAAACTCAATTTATGTAACTACAGAGTGTTAAAAGGGCAAGGAAGGAAAGGAATGAGAAGTCACCGAAGTGAATAAACCTACCTGGTTTCCTGTCATGCCTCCATTTCTCTGCCGGGAGCTGCCTCCAAGGTGCCCCGAACATGATTTTCTCTGCCTCTGAAACCCTTACCTTCCAGTACCTCTGCCAGAGACATACTTTTTTACTCAACTTCATGTGGGAAATGAACTCATTTTTGTGCTGCGTCTGTACCTTCTGCCTGTGTGCCTTGTTTTGTATTTTTCCTTCTCCAGGGAGGATCTGACAAACTTGAGTTATTTTTACATGTATTGATTTATTTTATGCTAAGTGCTCCCAGGAAAGCGGGGGATGGGGAATGCAGAAAATGAGCAAAAAACTAGCTCTTGTCAGCGAGGCCCAGAGAGCCCTTCAAAACGGATTTATTTACCGGCCATGGATAAACTTCGAGACATTGCGGATACCCCCAAATAATATGTTAATATTTTGACGTTGTTTATTGAACTAAAATAATACGCATACATAGTTTAATATATATATACATATACTAGAAGGCTTGTAATGAAAAAAGCAGTTCTCTGGCCTACTCTTTAGAGGCAATAGCCTCAACTCCTTTAGATACTCATCCAGATTAGATCCATATATCTAAATAAATGTGTATACTACTAATTCTTGATTTGTTAATTTTAAGGGTTATTTGTTGACTTCCTGCCGTGATAGATAAGAACATGAATGAGTCTATCACTTCTGTTCTCCACCTCCACATTTATATAACTATTTTTAGTTAAACCAATAATCAGCATTTAAATTATGTTTGTGAATACTGTTTACTAATGAGCCAATAAAGGTAGTACAACCATGCCTTCTAGATTATACAGCCCTCCATTTTTCTTAGAGTTAATTATTGCCTTTTTTTCCTCACTTGTCAATTTTCTATATTATCTACAGTTGGCTGCCCCCACCCCAGCAAGTGTTCCAAGACTCTGTCCAAAACTCTAGCAATATTTTCCATATACTCAAATGCATAAATTCCATTTTTTTCTCTAGAGTCTTTGTCCCAGAGCCTCCTTCCTCTTGTTTCAATCTGGGCTGACTGATCTCTAGACTTGCTATACAGTTGTCATTCTGGGATTTTCCTTCGTTGCTGTCATGGGCTGGTTTTGCCCATTTCATGGATCCCATGCCTTCTTCTTTCTTAATTTACTTCTTTGTTTTGCTAAAGCACCTCCTTTAGTAACCTTGTAAGGAAGAGAGATAGGGGATATGTTGTTGGGATCTTTGCATATTTTAAAATGTCTTAATTTTATTCTAATACTTGATTTGTAATTGAATTTATAGTTGGGCTGGTTATTGAATTCAAGTTTGAAAATAATTTTCCATCATAATTTTGAGGGTATTATTCATTTTCTTTTACCTTCCAGGGTTGCTATTGTAAAAAGTCTGATTCCTGTTCATATTCCTGATCCTTCGTATGTTACATCTTCTCCATCTCCATCTCTGGAAGCATTAGGATTTTTCTCTTTAGGCTGTTGGTTGGAAATTTTATAATGATATGCTTTGCTGTGACTCTTAATTGTTTTGTACTGAGCACTCATTCAGAGTGGAAACTCATGTACTTCAGTTTTGGAGGAAATTTTCTTTGATTATTTACTTGATAATTTCTTCTCCTCCACTTTTTTTGGTTCTCTTTCTGGAATGCCTGTTATTTAGAAGTTAGATTTCTGGATTGATCCTTTCATTTTTTTCTTCTATTTTTTGTTTCTTTGGGTTTGTTTGTTTTATTTTTAATTGTGGTAAATGTACATAACATAAAATTTCTCATCTTAACCTTTTTTTTTTTTTTTTTTGCGGTACACGGGCCTCTCGCTGTTGTGGCCTCTCCCGTTGCGGAGCACAGGCTCCGGACGCGCAGGCTCAGTGGCCATGGCTCACGGGCCCAGCCGTTTCGCGGCATGTGGGATCTTACCGGACCGGGGGCACGAACCCGTGTCCCCTGCATCAGCAGGCGGACTCTCAACCACTGCGCCACCAGGGAAGCCCATCTTAACCATTTTTAAGTGTACAGTTCAGTAGTGTTAAGTTTATTGACATTGTAATGCAACCAATCTCAAAAACTCTTTTCATCTTGCAAAACTGAAACTCTGTACCCATTGTTTGTTTGTTTTTGTTCTATTTTTCTGCGATATTTCCGTGTCATTATCTTCAACCATTTTAAATTTCAGTTTTCTTATTTTTAATTCCCAAGACCTTTTTTCCCCAACTCCCCTTCCCATATTCTATCCTTGTTTTATTGACAGGAATATCTTCTATCTTTCTGAGGCTATTACATGTTTTATGGACAGGAATATCTTCTTTCTGAGGATACTATAGTGTGTTTGTTTTTAGTTTTTCTCTAAAAACTAAACTGCTCTTTGCTCTGTTTCTTTCTTTTCTTTTCTCATCTCTCTCATTTATGTTAATGGCCGTCCTCAAAAGTCTGGTTACTTTAGCAGCCTGTTCGTATTTAGGGATGAGACTCCAAAAAGCTGAGTGGAGGCTGAAGTGTGTGGGCAAGATGTGTTGACAAGCACCTTACTACTTAAAAGGGACTAGCAGCATTGGCTTCCTCTGGAAGCTTTTTGGAAACACAGAATCTCAGGTCCCACCATAAACTACAGATTTAGAATCTGCATCTTAGCAAGATCCCTAGGTGATTCAAATGCATATTATGTAGTGAGAAGCACTGGATTAATGGACTTCACTCTAAGGTGCACTGATGATGTGCCAGATTTCACAGAGGGCCCTCATATGTCAATATTGGTCTTTTCTCCAGAGAAGGATCCTCTAGTTGCTTTGGGCTTATAAACTTGGCTATGAGTGTTCCCAGAGTCTTAAGAATGCTTTTAAAGTTCCAGCCCACTTCCACTTAATGCCATTATAATCCCTGTGCCTCCCCACTGCCTTCCGCTGGGTTTGAGTGTATAGAAAATGAATCTCTGTTGGTGGAGATGGAGGAAGGGGTGGAAATGGGATGGGCCAGTGGGGAAATGGGATAATCACCTGACTGCTTGGGGACCTAGAATGCTCTTTATACAGATTTTCAACCAATCTTCTGATTTTCTTCATCTTGCTTTTGTTTTTTTAAACTTCTGACTGATTGAACAAATATCTTTGTCCCACCACCCAGCTTCCTTGAATCTTAACATTTTATAATTAAACTTGCTTCACAGCTTTTGTTTTTTTCTCTTTTTTTTTCAGAGGTTTTTAAAAAAGAAATACAGTTGAAACTTCCTGTGAACCCCACCCAATTCTATTCCTTTTTCTCCTTCCTCCCCCTCCTCTTCAAAGGTAACCATCACCTTGCATTTGGTGTTTATCCTTCCCACACATGTTTTTACACTTTTACTACATATGCATGTATCCATAAACAATGTGTAGCAAAGTTGCATGATTTTAAGCTTTTTGTCGATAAGTGTCATACTGTACATCTCCTTTTGAAACTTGTTTCTTTTAGTCAGCAATATGTTTTTGAGATTTACCCATCATTACGTGAACCTCTTTTAACTGTGATATAGCATTCCAATGTACGATTATATGTTATGATTACCAAGGTATTTATCCATTCTCCTGTTGAAGGACACTAAAGTTCTTCCCAGTATTTTTTCTCTTACAAGCAGTGCTGTTTGGAACATTCTTGCACACATTTCCTGTGTACAGGTGTGAAGGTTTCTTTAGAGTATAGCCCTAGGATTGTAACTGTTGAGATGTGGATTATGGACACCTTTAACTTTTCCAGATATTGCCAAATTGCTCTCCAAAATAGCTCTACCAATTTATACTTCCACTTGCAATGTATGAAGGTTCTCATTGCTCCTTGTCCTTACTAGCACTTGGCATTGTCAGACTTTAAGTGGATGGATATTAAAACACATCTGATTGTTTTTAAAACAAGAATTAGCCAGGTAGATAAAGAGAGGTAGAGCTGGAGAGGGGAAGTGCCAAGAGATGGACAGCTGGAAACACAGTAATAGCTAACATTCAGGTGGAAGATTTATTCTGTGCTAGGTGCTGTTTTAAGAACTTTACATGTATCTCTTTGAATTCCTGTGACAGCTCTAAGAAGTAGGAGCTACTATTAATTCATTTTATAGATGATGAAACTGAGATGCTGATAGGCTAAAGAATGTATCCAAAGTAATATATGTGGCTGGTCATTGAACTGGGATTTAGACTCCAGATGTCATGTTTTGACATGCAATATTGGTATCCAACAGGATAGTTGACATGACATGCAATACTGGTATCCAGTACTGAACTGGATAGTTCTGCATTTTAGTTTCAAGTATGATAAAATCAAAGTATAAAAAACTGGACCTGACACTTCATTTAAATAAAGACAACAGCTTCTTGATTGAACCTTCATCCTGCTGAACCCTGATGGCCAAAGTAGGGAAAGCGACTGTTCTAAAACAGCCTGAAATTTGCTGCTTTCAGTCGTAAAGACAGAGGATGGAGGTCATTTTGGGGTTGGGGGGCTGGAATAAATTGAAACTTGATTTTTGTCCATTTAGGATGTCAGTTGTAATCCCCAGGGTAACCACTAAGATAATAGCTAAAAAAATGTATAGAAAAGGAAATGAAGAAGGGATCAAAACTGTACACTAGAAAAATCAGTCGAAAGTAGGGTGTATTCAAGGAAATAAAGAAAAAAGTTTAAGATATAAAGAAAACAAATAGCACAATGGTAGAAGTAAGTCCTTTATTATCAGTAATCATTTTAAACGTAAACGGATAAGGTCAATTTATTAAAAGATGGAGATTAGCAGAATGTACAAAAATCTGTGATCCAGCTATATGCTGCTTACAAGAAACTTTAGAAGCAAAGACACAAATAGGTTGAAATGATTGGAAAAATATATTCTATGCAAATAGTAGCTACAAGAGAGCTGGGGTGGCTATACTAGCATCAGACAAAATAGATTTTAAGTTAAAAGTTGTTACAAGAGACAGAAGAATGCCGTATATTGATAAAAGGATCAATTTATTGAGAAAATACAGTAATTATAAACATATACACCCAAAATATAAGAATCAAATACTGACAGAATTAAAGAGAGAAATAGATAATTCTACAATAACAGTTGGAGTTGGCCTCAATATCTCACTTTAAATAATGGCTTGAATATCTAGACAGAAGATCAATAAGGAAATAGAGGACTTGAAGAACATTATAAATCAAGTAAACCGAACATACATGTACAGAACATCCCATCCAACAACAGCAGAAATACATTCTCCTCAAGTGTACGTGGAACATTCTCCAGGATAGACCATACGTTAGGCCATAAAAAAATCTCAGTGAATTTTAAAAGATCAAAATTGTACAAAATATTTTCTTCAACGACTGGAGAATGAAACTAGAAATCAGTAACAGAAGAAAACTGAAAAATTCACAAATGCATGGAAATTGAGCAACACATTCTTTAACAACCAGTACATTAAAGAAGAAATTACTAGGGAAATTAGAAAATACTTTGACATGGATGAAAATGAAAACATAATATACCAAAACTTATGGGATGCAGTGAAAGCAGTGCTCAGAGGGATATTTACAGATCAACACCCTAACTTTATACCTTAAGAAACTAGGAAAAGAAGAGCAAACTAAACCCAAAGCTAGCAAAGGAAGGAAATGATAAAGTTTAGAGCATATATAAATTAAATGGAGAATAGAAAAACAATAGAGACAACCAATAAAACCAAAAGAAAAGTTCTTTTTAAAAAAGATCCAACAAAATTGACAAACTTTTAGCTCAACTAAGAGAAAAAAAGAGAAGATGCAAGTAACTAAAATCAGAAATAAAAATGAAGATCTAACAGAAAAGGATTATAAGAGAATATTATAAACAATTGTATGCCAACAAATTAGATAATCTAGATGAAATGAACAAATTTTTTAGAAATGCACAAATTACCAAAACTCACTCAAGAAGAAATAGCAAATACCAACAGACTTCTAACAAGTAAAGATATTGAATCAATAATCAAAAACCTCACAAGAGGGGCTTCCCTGGTGGTGCAGTGGTTGAGTCCGCCTGCCGATGCAGGGGACACGGGTTCGTGCCCCGGTCTGGGAAGATCCCACATGCCACAGAGCGGCTGGGCCCGTGAGCCATGGCCGCTGAGCCTGCGTGTCCGGAGCCTGTGCTCCTCAACTGGAGAGGCCACAACAGTGAGAGGCCCGCGTACAGCAAATACAAACAAACAAACAAAAAAACCTCACAAGAAAGAAATGTCCAGGACCAGGTGGCTTCACTAGTGAATTCTGATAAACATGTAAAGAATAATTAATACTGACTCTATCCAAACTCTTCCAAGAAACAGAAGAGGAAGGAAAACTTCCTAACACATTCTATGAGGCCAGCATTACCTTGATAGCAAAGCTAGACAAAGATACCACAAGAAAAGCAAATTACAGACCAGTATCTTTTATGAGTATAGATACAAAAATCTTCAACAAAATGCTAGCAAGCCAAACCCAGAGCACGTTAAAAGGATTGTATACCACAACCAAGTGGAATTTATTCTAAGAATGCAGGGTGGTTCAAAATAAGACAATCAATCAATGCGATACAGAACATTAAGAGAATGAAGGAAAAGAATAAAGAACATTTCAATAGATGCAGGAAAGGCATTTGACAAAATACAGCACCTTTTAATGATAAAAATACTCAGAAAGCTAGGAATAAAAGGGAATTTCCTTAACACAATAATGGACATTTATGAAAAAACCCACTAACCCACTAACTAACATCATACACAGTTATGAAAGACTAAAAGCTTTCCCCCTCAGATCAGGAACAAGACAAAGATATCTGCTTTCACCATTGCTATTTAGCATTGTACCAGAAGTCCTAGCAGAGCAATTAGGCAATAAAAATAAAGAAAAGACATCCACACTGGAACACAAGAATTAAACTATCTCTATTTGTGCTTTGGTTTTGTTTTGTTTTTGGCTGCACTGTGCGGCATGTGGGATCTTAGTTCCCAGACCAGGGATTAAACCTGTGCTCCCTGCAGTGGAAGTGCAAAGTCCCAGCCACTGGACCACCAGGGAATTCCCTAAACTATCTCTATTTGTGGATGACATGATTCTATATAAAGAAGATCCCATAGAATACACACACACACACACACACACACACACACACACACACCCCAGCTAGAGCTAAGTGAATTCAGCAAAATTTTAGGGAACAATATCAACACACAGAAATCAGTTGCATTTCTATACATCAGCAATAAACAATCTGAAAAGGAAATTAAGAAAACTTTATTTCCAATAGCATCTAAAAGAATAAATTACCTGGGAATAAGAATAGCCAAGGAGGTGAAAGACTTGTACACTAAAAACTACAAAACATTGCTAAAAGAAATTAAGACCTGAATCAGTGGAAAGACATCCCATGTTCATGAATTGAAACACCTAATATTGTTAAGCTGGCAATATTCTCGAAAGCAGCCTACAGATTCAATGCAATCCCTAACAAAATTCCAGTAGCCTTTTTGCATAAATGGAGAAGCTGATCTTCAAATTTATAGGGAACTGCAAGGGCCTCTAAATAGCCAAAACAATGTTTTTAAAAAAGCAAAACAAAATCAGAGACTCACACTTCCTGGTTTCAAAACTTACTACAAAATGGGACTTCCCTGGTGGTACACTGGTTAAGACTCCATGCTTCCACTGCAGGGGGCATGGGTTTGATCCCTGGTTGCAGAACTAAAATTCCACATACCATGCAGCATGGTAAAAAAAAAAGATAAGAAAAGAAAGAAAAAACTTACTACAGAGCTACAACAATCAAAACAGTGTGACACTGCCATAAAGGCAGACATGTATAGACCAGTGGGATAGAATTGAGAGTTCAGCAATAAACCCAACACTTATGGCCAACTGACTTTTGACAAGGGTGCCAAGGCCATTCAATGGGGGAAAGAAGAGTCTCTCTTTAACAGATTGTACTGGGACAACTGGATAACCTCATACAAAAGAAGGAAGTTGTACCCTTACCTCACTCCTTATACAAAAATTAATTTAAACTGGATCAACAACCTAAATATAAATGCCCAAACTATAAAACTATTAGAAGAAAACATAGGGGTAGAATCTTTAGAACCTCAAATTTGTCAATGGATTCTTAGACTTGACACTAAAAGCAGAAGCAACAAGAGGAAAAAATAAATTGTTCTTCATCAAAATTAAAAACGTGATAGACGCATACAAGCTGTACCTCTAAACCTGAGGTGAGTCAGGCAAGAGCTCTCATTAGGTATAGTCAGCTGAAAGTCTAAATATGAATAATGCTATTGGTTGTGCTATTTACAGAAAATTAGAGATTTATTTAAATTTTAAGTGGTTTCATGTGCCTCCCAAGAAGTTATCTGCTTTAGAAAAATCACATGTATTGAGCCTCTCATTTTGGCATAAAAAGAGAGACACACCACTTTTATTAATAGTTTCTCCCATTTCTGCTGAATAAATGTTGAATTGAAGGAACGCCAAAGCATTCGCTTGCCTGGGATGCTTTCATGTCTTGGCCCTGTGCTAATAGGAGGGACAGATGTGACAGGGGAGATCAGCAGGCTATTCTATTTGTCTGGGTAGGAGATGATGACAGTTTGCTCTGGGTGGAGTAGTGGAGATGGAGAGAATTGGATGTTTTTGAGAGTTATTTCAGTGAAGGAATCAAAAAGTTCTGGTGATAGATTGAATAGGTGCTGCCTTAATTATCTATACTGAGTAACAAATTATCCGAAACTTAGCGACCTAAAATAACATCCATTTATTAGCTCACAGTTTCTATAGGTCAGAAGTCCAGGCATAGCTTGACTGAGTCCTCTGCTCAGGATCTCACCAGACTTCAATCCAAGTACTGACTGGGGCTGTGAATCAGAGATTCAACTGGGAAAAGATCCACTTCCAAGCTCCCCCAGATTGTTGGCAGAATTCATCTCTTTGCAGCTGTAGCACTGAGCTCCCCATTTTCTTTCTGGCTGTCAGAGGGCCCCCCACACTTCCTTGACAAATATGACAGCTTAATTCTTTAAAGCCAACAAGGATGTCTCTCTCACTTCAGCCTGCAGGATGGAGTCTTATAATAATGGGAGTCCTATAATTATGGGATTGACATCCTGTCACCCTCGCAATATAAGACAACCTGAACAAGAGGCTGACGTTCATCACCTTGGCCATATTCTACTGATTAGAAACATGTCACAGGTTCTGCCTTAAGGAGAAGGGATTATACAAAGGCATAACTCAGTAGAGGGGGGTTATCACTTTAGAGTGTGTCCCCCACAGGTAGGATAAGGGAAAGCAAAGCGTCAGCTCTAATATTCAGATTTCTGCCTTGAGCAGGTGGGTGGAAATTGTGCTATTTATTGAGATGAGAGCATGGGGGAGCATGTTGGTTGAGGGCAGATCTTGGGCTTAGTTGTTGACCTGTCAAGTTAAAATGCTCAAGGGCATGAAGGATGCCTATTCTGTTCTTCACTCTTTATCCAGTACCTAGTGTAGTTCCTGCCATATAGTAGGTGCTCAATAGAATGAATGAATGGATGAACGAATGAGTCTGTGAGACATCCAAGTGGAGAGAGTGATAAGCCAATATCTCTTGGAGGTCACTGGTGTTTGTACAATGATTAACACACTGCCTTGGATGAGACTGCCTAGGAAAGAGGGTAGAGGGAGGAGGGCAAGGGTCTCAGGATTGAGTGCTGGGGCCCCCAGTACTGAGAGGTCAGCCTGGAGAGGAAACACTGCCAAAGGATACCAAGAAAGGATGGGCACAAGAGTGTGGTGTCAAAGCCTCCTGAGAAGCCAAGACAGTACCGAGAGGTGTCCATGGGGAGAACTGGTTTTGGCGGAGTGGTGGAGCTTAGGAGTGGACAGGAGGTAAGGAAAGGGAAGGCAAGCCAACAAGTCTTTCTAGAAGTCTGGCTGTAGGGGAGGAGAGATTGAATGCTAACTGGAGAGAGATGTCATCCACTATAGAGATCAGACAGGTTCTGATGTTGAGAGAGGGCAGCTCGAGGCAGGTGCTGGGGCTAGACCAGCTTTCTTGGTCAGAGTGGTAGAGAACACCTTCTCTGCTGATCTCATGGTCTTGCTTTTATACTACTTTCTCTATCACATTTTTTATTGTAGTCAAGCTAACACATTTCTTTAAGAATGTTAAGGATGGAAAATATACTCAAGAGGTCTCTTTCCTTCTCCCTTTTTTCCTCCTCTTCCCTCCTTTCGTCCTGCTCCCAAATCATTCTGTCCAGAATGTGTTTCCTTCCCTTCCTCCCTCCCTCCCTCCCTCCCTTCCCCCCTTCCTTCCTCCCTTCCTTCTTTCCTTCCTTCCTTCCTTCCTTCCTTCCTTCCTTCCTTCCTTCCTTCCTTCCTTCCTTCCTTCCTTCCTTCCCTCCATTGGTATGGAAGACACTTGAGCAGTTTTCATTGAGGACTAGTAGGCTGCAAAAGAGAAGAAGTTGAAGGTAAAGCAAAGATGGTAGTTAATAGTGTGAGGCTTCTGAGAGAACGGTGGGGAGACGGACGGTAGGGCACGGACTGGCTTCGCGGTGGCTGAGGGACGCAACTCCTCTGTGGCACAAGCAAGGAGGAAGGCGTGCGGTGGGCCCAGTGAAAGTATTGGTTTGGTGTCAGGAAGTAGAGGGAGGTTTCCAGGGCTTAGGTCCAAGTGCCTTTTGTGTCTACCTCCATCCGCGAGACACAACTTTTCATGTAATAAACTTAATATTTGTTGAATAAAAGAATACGTGCAGTGGGAGGGAGGGAGACGCAAGAGGGAAGACATATGGGAACATATGTTTATGTATGACTGATTCACTTTGTTATAAAGCAGAAACTAACATACCATTGTAAAGCAATTATACCCCAATAAAGATGTTAAAAAAAAAAAAGCCATGAGGAAGGATTGGGGGATGCTGAAGATGTTTGCTATCTTGATTATGGTGATGGGCAAAGCTTATCAAGCTCTACACTTTAAGTATATGCAAGTAAATGTAACTGAATATAATTATTATTGGGCATTTCTTGGTGTTCAGTTGATGGCTGTCAATGTTTGGATGAATAATAAAATAAATTCATATATAATTCACTAAAAAAAAAAAAGAATACGTGCAGAAATCCTTTAAAGGACAGCGTAAATAGCATTTGTCTTCCTTGATTTTTCAAAATGAAATACTGATTGACTTTAGTTATCCTACAGATAATACATGCTCCTTATAAAAAATGTAAATAATATAGAAAAGTTCCCTTGAAATTCTCCCCCACAGAGATAACACCTGTAAATGGTGAGCATCTACCTTGCCAGTGGGTTATACATTAAACAAAAGAGGATCACCTCATACGTGGAATTGGGTGAGCTGTTTTTCCCACTTTAACGTTGTATCCTTTGTGTCAATACATAAAGGCTGTCCTTATCTTTCATAACACCTGCTTGCTATCCACCTCTGAGTCTCATACATTTATTTAACAAAAACCCTTTGATAATCATGTAGGTTGTTGCTAATTTTTCAGTACAGCTTTGCACACCTGCACCATTATTTTATTAAAATAAATTTAGAGGAGGGCAGCACATATGCACATTTCAAATTTTGATACCCATCTCCAAATTGCCCTCCAAAGGACTGTGCCAATTTAAGCTTCCATCAACAGGATGTCAGGTTGCCTGTTTCCACACACTCTTGCCAACAACCGGCTATTAGAAATCTTTTTAATCCTGTCCATCTAAGTGAAAAATGAATCTCGTTTTAATTTGCTTGGATGTAGTTATTAGTGAGGTTTGACATCTTGAATATGAATTTTGGCCATTAACAAGTCTTCTTTTATGGAGTGCTTCTTTGTGCCTTTTCTTTTCTATTTGGCTTGTAATTTTCTTAGTTATTTCTAAATAATCCATAATTTAATAATACCACTCTTTCTCCAGCATGTTGCAAATTTTTTTTTCCATTTTGTTATTCGTCTTTTAGCTATGCTGTTGATTTGCCTTGCTATACAGAGATTTTTCATTTTCACATCAATTTTCTCAATTTTTTAAAAAAATGGTCTTTGTCACTGGCATAGTACTAAGAAAGCTGATTGTCTCATCAAAATTATTGAAAAATTCTTCTGTTTTCTCTATTAGTTTGTCGTTTATCATTTTTTAGTTAAACTTTTATCTGTTTCTGCTTATTTTTAATGACAAGAGCAATATATGAGTACATCCTAGTCACTTCCTTAGAAGTGATCACTGCTATTCGATCAAGGTCTGTGGTTTCAAACTCTTATATGTTCATATGAAGATACACACACATATTCAATATAAATGGCATCATTCTATATGTGTTATTTATAACTTGTTTTTTCATTGAACAGTGTTTAAATATTTCCTTGTCAGTACCTATGGATTGATTTCTTTCCTTTCTAACTGCTGAATGATAGTTTATTGTATGAATGTACCATAAATTGTGGTTTTTATAAAATATTTGTCTGCAATTCACCTGAATTTGTGTGTGTGTTGTGTAGAGTGAGAGATATAACTTAATTTTTCCCAATAATTTTCCAACTATCTTAATACCATGTGTTGAATAACCCATCTTTCCTCTACTGACTTGAAATGTTACTTTATAGTTGAGTGAACACTAGATTGACAATGTTGGGAGATGGGCATAGCAAAGTGCTCAGGAGAATATGAAGGCTTTCCTCTTCTGCTGTACCAGCTGTACTAGCTGGCCTGGCATTCTTGTTTCTCCCCTGGCCATGTAGCTTGCTCTGAACAGACATGAAGGGCTGACCAATATTCCCTAGTTGTTTTATACCCATGTACAGAGAAATCTTAGCTTTGAAATGGGGCCATTTCTCCTTCTCCTTCACCATCATCATCATCCTGTATAAGGTGGTGGTAGACCTGCCAACTATTTCCGTCTCCCCTGAGTTACTTGAGGTGTGTACGGCCTTATGCACCATGTGACTCAGGGGAAGATCCTCATCTATAACATTCCCTCCTGGAAATCTGGAACAGGAATATCTAGTCATCTGGCTTTGCTTTCGCAAAGTGCTCCACTGGTAAAAACGAGATGATTTGGGGTGGTACATAGTGAATCTGTTTTAATTTAATTTAATTATAATTTAAAAATTATTATTCTTTTTTACTTACATTGTAAAGGATACAAATGAACAGCCAGATGAACAGGCAAGGTCTAGAAGTGTCCTGAGAGCAGGATCTTCCCTGTGGAGATGGGATGTACCACCCTCGTGGCCGGTAAATGTACTCAGCAATCCAGAAACTGTTTTAATTTTAATCGTTACATTTATTTATTTATTTTATTCTAATGGGTATTTAAAAAAAATGACACACACGAGAGCACAAGGCTTAAAATAGGTATTTAATTTAACACAAGTGAATAAATGTAAAGAACACTGTATTTGAGTGGACATGGCAAAATGCTACAGAAGGTTTGAGGATGATTGAAGTTTGGAAAATCCCAAATTAGATGGCAGTATTATCAGTCAAGAGTGCCCTCAGGGGAATTCCCTGGTGGTCCAGTGGTTAGGACTCTGGGCTTTCACTGCTGAGGGTAAGGTTCGATCCTTGGGTGGGGAACTAAGATCCCACAAGCTGTGCGGTGGCCAAAAAAAAAAAAAAAAGGAGTGCCCTCAGATGCAAGTAACAAAAACCTAACTCATGGTGGCTTAAAAGCATGGAGGTGAGGTTTTAAAAAGAAGTTGGTTTTTGTCTTTGTTTTTTGGGTTTTGTTATTTTACACATAATTTCCACTTGGACAATGTTGGTTCAGGGGCTCGATGATGTCTGAGGGTGAAAGACCTCTCTGTGATTCTTTTGGCCTTTTCCTCATGGTCCCATGATGGCTGCTGCTGCTCTGGCTATCACAACCAAAAGGAAGAAAAAGGAAGAGGTGGCACAAAGCAGTGCCTTGCCTTTTGTCAGGAAAAGCAAGAGCTTTCCCAGAGTTCCCAGCAGTCTTCTCCTTAAGCCTCATTTGCCAGAACCGTATAAATGGCCACTGCCATTTGAACTTCCACTGCCAAAGTGGACTGTTGTAATTGGCTTAGACCATCCTCATCAAACCGAGGTCCTCTTAGTGAGGAAGGAATGGGAACGGGTTGTGGGTAGACAACTGCAGTGTCTGCCATGTGGGGATGTGTGGACCTGCAGAGAGAAGCAGACATGGGACACCATCTGCCCCAAAGAGATGCTACTGTGGAACGAATGTCAGACTCTCAGCTCCAATCCCTAAATGACCAACTGTACTTCATTTCCTGTTCTTGCAAGTTGGCAAGATTGCCTGTTGTATCATTTCCATAAACCATCTTTGACTTGAGCTAGTGAGAGTGGGTTTTTATTCATTATAGCCCCAAGCAGTTTTTTTTTTATTTTACTGAAGTATAGTTAATTTACAATGTTGTGTTAGTTTCAAGTGTACAGCAAACTGACTCAGTTTTATATATATATATAGTTTTCTTTTCTATTATAGGTTATTACAAGATATTGAATATAGTTCCCCATGCTCCAAGCAGAGTTTTTGACATGTGTTAAAGTGTGTTTTCTCGTTTGTTCTTTACAGCAGTTACTAGAATCCTTATTTTACACAAGAGGAAAAAGAAGCTCTGAAGTTAACTTGCTCAACTTCATGTGACTTTAACAGGTTTTCTGACAACTAATATATTCTTTATGCCATCTCTGTATTTTTTAGAGGACCATCTTTAAAGGCGAAGTGTTTATTCCTTAAATAGCATCAAGAGGACAAAGGAATAAGTACGTGAGAGAGGGAGTTTCCTTGGGGGCTGGTCAATGTCACCCATCAGCTCTGTCCCTGGCTTAAATCAAAAGGCAGAAGGCAGCCTAACTCTGTCACGCATCTGGGTTTCAGAGACCTAGGGAATGTTTAGTTTTCTGCTTGTCTATTTCCAAACTTCATGCATGTAATTTATTGTCCTGATTACAGTTTAACGTGGTTAGAGGATGTGAGACATCCAAGTTACAGATCTGTGTGAGAAGCACAAGAGAAATCAAATGCATTTGGGAGCTGTGGTCTTCCTCCCTTCTCACACCAGAGTCGCTCCGTGGGTGACCTCAACCAGCCGTGATTTTAACCACCACCGAGACAGTGCTGACTCTCAAGATCTTGATTCATCCTGGTCCGGTGGAAATCATTACCTCCTCTCCCTAAACTTGATGTTTTTCTTGCATTCCCTATCTTGGCAAATGGTAGAGCCATCTACACAGTCATGCCAGGACGTCATCTCCCCCACATGCAAACCCTTGCCACATTATGTAGATTCTTTCCTCTAAATCACGCTGTAATACGCCCCTTCTTTCCTTCCCCAAATGCTTCAGTTCAGCCCTTCATTCCCTTTCAGAGGATGGTGGCTGCCATCTCCTGGATTTGGTGATTTCCAAGTTCGTTGGAAAACCTGGGGCACTTGCTAATCATCTAGATTCCCAGGCCCTTCTCCTAGACTCTGAGTCAATAGGCCCGGGGTAGGGCCCTGGAATCTGTATGCTTAACAAGCGTCCCAGGGAATTTTTCCAAGCAATGGGCAGCACTGATACCTCACTGGTCTCCCTGCCTCAGTTCTCTCCCTTGTCAATCTAGCCCTGCTCTGCTGCAGAAGTATCTTCCTAAAATGTACCAGAGGCTTTTTTTTTTTGTGCTGCACAAAACTCAGCCTCTGTAACTTTATAAACAGGGTGTGATTTAGTCACTACCTCCCTCTCCAGTCTCATTTCCTGCCTTCCCTGGACTTTAATAATACAAATTGTTCATCAGATTTGAGGATCCCATTGCCTTTTCACTGCTCAATGCCTTTGCCTATGTTGTTCTTTCTGCCTGGACAGTCCACCTTCCCCAGGTCTACCTGGAAAACTCCTATCCATCCTGCAAGATCCAACTCAAGTGTTCCCTCTTCCCTGAAGCTTTCCTTGCCCCCTTTGGAGCTTGAGCATATGCTTATTATTGCAGCTGCCTCACTGAAGTCTCTGTGGCAGAGTCTCTGCTTAGCCCACAGGTACAGGTAGTATTTGTAGTTGTTGCAGGTGCTCGTTAAACAGCTACTGAATAGATAGCTTTTTCTCTGTGAGAGGAAATTTAGTGAAAGCAAATAGGGCAATTTCCCAGAAAATAGTATTCCCACTCTTTCCCCTGTGAGTCTAAACTCTATAGAGTTTCTTACTGTGAAAAGCAGTCCTTATTCTATCTGTTTACATTTGCAAATTCAATACGTTAAACTGTGTAATAACAGTCAACATTTACCTGGTGCCCATTGTGTGCTAGAAATTTTGCATTCACCACTTCACTTATCCTACAGATGAAAAAACTGAGGCTCACAGGTGAATTAATTTGCCCAGGATCACAAAATTGGTAAGTGCCAGGATTGGTACAATGCTATTCTGCCTCTTTCAGAGATTTATATAATAACCACTAGGATATGCCATATGTGTTTAGGATAAAACATCCCTGTATTGAGGGGTGCAGGTAATGTAAGTGAGTGAAGCAGTGTGGGCATGAGGCAATAAGGAGGGGTGTGGAGTGTGGCAAACCGGAGGGTGTACACTCTGCTTCAAGGAGGTAGCCAAGACTTAGTGCCAGCTGATCTGTCTCCCCAGCATTTTTGTGAAAAATTTCTAACATGTAGCAAAGCTGAAAGAATTTTACAGTGTATGCCTATCTACCTAGTACCTAGATTCTACTATGAACATTTTACTTGCTTTATCTCATATCTATCCATTTATTCATTAATCAATTTTATTTTTTTCTACTGTAAATATTTCAAAGTAAATTGCACGCACATCTCCCTATATACACCAGTATGTACATTAACTAGAGATCAATATTTGTTTTTAGTTTTAGATATAAAATTTATGTACAGTGAAATGCACAGAACTTCAGTGTATATTCACTAAGTTTTGACAAATAACGTGCTCTTGTCATCTAAATTTCCATTGAGAAATATCCCCCAATCTAGAAAACATCACCATCATTCCCAAAATAGCCTCACGTTCCTCCTAAGTTTGTCTCTGCTTCCATCCCCCTAAAGTAACAACTGTTTTGATTATTTTTCTTTCATAAATTAGTGTTGCCTGTTCTAGAACTTTATAAAAGCAGAATCATACAGTATATACTCTTTTGTGTAAGACTTCTTTCACTCAGCATAAAGTTTTAAAGATACATCCATGTTGTTGAGTGTATCAGCAGCTCTTTCCTTTCTGTTGCTGAGAAGTATTCCATTGTATTTGACTTATGAACATACCACAGTTTGTTTATCCATCTTCCTATGCATGGACACCTGGGCTGTTTCTAGTTTTTGGCTATTATGAATAAAGCTATTAATATTTTTGCACAGATATGTTTGTGGGCATGTATTTCCACTTCTCTGGGTATATTCTTAGGAGTGGAATTTCTGGGTCATAGAGGAGGAGTATGTTTACTTTTATAAAAAAACTGCCAGACCTTTTACCAAAGTGGTTGCACCATTTTACATTCCCATCAACAATGTATGAGAATTCCAGTTGCTCCACATCCTCACCATCACTTGATTTAAACATTTAAACATTTAAACATTTTCATTTAAACATTTTTTTGAGTCATTCTGGTGATTACATAGTGGTATTTCCATTGTGGTTATAATCTGCATTTCCCTGATGGCCAATGATGTTGAACACTTTTCATGTATATATTACTCATTTGTATATTGTCTTTTGTGAAGTATCTGTTCCAATCTTTTGCCCATTTTGGGGAGAGTTGCTTGTGTTTTATTATTTTTGGAATTGTTTGTATATCCTCGATGCCAGTCACATACATGTTTTGCAATTATTTTCTCCCAGCTTGTGGCTTGTTTAATACTTTTTACAATGGTGTCTCTTTTGATGAACATAAACTTAAAATTTTGACAAAGTCTCATTCACCAAAAAAATTTTAAAGGTTATTGCTTTCTTTGATTTGTAAAAAATAGTTTGCTTACGCCCAAGTCATGATATTCATCTACATTTTTCTCTAAAAGCTTTGCAGTTTTAGCTTTTACATCTAGACCTAGGATTCATCTCAACATAATATTTGTGTATAATGTAGGGGTCAAAGTTCATATTTTTCCATATCTAGTTATTCCACCACCATTTTATGGATGAAATTTTCCTTTCCCCACTTGATTGCTTTGACACTTTTGTTGAAAATCAAGTGATGGTGTGAGTGTGGTTCTCCTTCTAGGATCTCCTTTATGTACCAACTTTAGCTGATTTTTGCCATGGGCTCAGTATTGTCCCATCTTCCAAATTTTAGAAGAGAGGATAGAAATCCAGATTTCTTTTAATGTGAAAAAGTTTAAATTTTAATAGGTTGAAAATCAATTCTAATTTAAATGAACAAACAAAGAAACCAAACCTGTGTAGCCAAGGAAACTCATCTGCCGGCTGATCGGGTCTGTGGCATGGAGACTAGGAGAGGTAATTTCAGCAGGAAGCTGGTTATACTATCTATGTTCAAGTATAAATCAAGGGCCTTATTTCGTTTTTTCTTTGAGGTTGAAGAATATATTTTGAATAAATCAAGGAAGTACAAGTTTGTGCGACTATTATTTCACTAAGATAATTATCTATTATTATAATACTTAAAGTTTAAATATAGAAATATGTTATTACAGAATTTGTATATCAACATACTCATTTAATTTTCTGAAAATTTTCCTTCAAATATGTTAAAAAATTTTTTTTTTAAATTGAAGTATAGTTGATTTAAGGGCCCTATTTCAAGGGAAAGAAAGTGGGAATGTTGCCAGGGAAAGTAGGTGGGTTTCCATAGTCCAGGAGAGTCTATGAGAATTCACTGCCAGGGCGAGTTTAAAACCCAGAGCCTGAAACAACAAGGTCCTACTGTATAGCACAGAGAACCATATTCAGTATCCTATGATAAACCATAATGGAAAAGAATATTATGTATAACTGAGTCAGTTGCTGTACAGCAGAAATTAACAGAACATTGTAAACAATAAACATTGTACTTCAATTAAAAAAAAGTCAAAAAAAAAAAAAGCCCCAGGGCCTGAGGTTTCTTTGGTGCCTAGGAGAGTGGGGAAGGACAGCAGCGGAGCTATTTGGAATTGCATCTAGCAACAATACAGAGAGAGGGCCTAGTGGGAGACAAGAGAGTCCAGGACATCCTTGGTTGCAATGGAGGGGAGAGTGTAAGCAGCTAGACAGACCAGTGACAGGAGAGGGACAAGGACCAAGAGAGTCCAGGGTGAGCTGACTTGGAGTTAAGGGTCTGGAGTGATGGGAACTAAGAGAAGTGACAGGCCTCTAGGCCCAGGCCCAGGAAGATGCTTCCTGGAGTTGGCTGAGGCCTCTTCGGCTCACTGGGTGGAAGGTGAGGCAGCAGCCCGAAGACATACAAGTGTGGATGCCAGAGCTTCAAGGATAGCTCCCAGCAGCACGACATACTTCCCACCCCCATGGTTAAGTTACTGGCTTTTAACATGTTAAGATTATATTTCACACTTAAAACTTAGAACAGGAACCATGTCACATGTTTCAAAAATAAAAAAAAATTAAAAGCTATTGATGAAAAGTCTTCTTCCACCTGCCTTCCATCTGCCCAGTTCCCATCTCCAACCCCTCCACCCCCAGGTAAACGTTTGTGCTGTTTATCTGTATTGCAACCAAGGATGCTACTTTGGCTGCCCCGTCTGTCAGACAAAATGTTGATTATGCTGATTGAGCCACACAGAGTAGAGCTTAGTGCAGCTGGCAGCATATAAGAGAACATGAGCAAGTCTGCATTAAAGACAGAAGTTTGGGGCTTCCCTGGTGGTGCAGTGGTTGAGAGTCCATCTGCCGATGCAGGGGACATGGGTTCGTGCCCTGGTCTGGGAAGATCCCACATGCCGCAGAGCGGCTAGGCCCGTGAGCCATGGCTGCTGAGCCTGCGCGTCCGGAGCCTGTGCTCTGCAATGGGAGAGGCCACAACAGTGAGAGGCCCTCATACCACAAAAAAAAAAAAAAAAAAAAAAAAATTCTTGTTTTTTGGAAGAAAATCCAAGATGGCTGTAACGGAGATCAATCACTTCCTGTGATTACATTTTAGTAGAATTAGAAAAAAGTAACAAAAGTTGGAGTAAACCAGGTCTTTCCCCAGACACTGAATCTGCCAGGGCCATCAAAATTCATGTGTTGAAGTCCTAACCTCCAATGTGATGGTATTTTGTGGTGCTGGTGGGGTCTTTGGGACGCAACTAGGTTTAGATGAAGTCATGAGGGTGAGGGCTCCCCTCCCCGCCTCAAGTGATGGGATTAGTCTCCTTATAAGAGGAGGAAGAGGCCAGAGCTCTTTCTTTTTCTGCACAGAAGGTGGTGGTCTGCAAGCCAGGAAGAGAGCTCTCACCAAGAACCCTACCAGGACTTTGTCTCACAAACTGTGAGAAATAAATATCTGTTGTTTAAGCCACTGAATCCACAGTATTTTGTGATGGCAGCCCCAGCTGACTAAGACAATTTTGGAATTTTGGAGAACCAAAAAGTGAGCTATGAAAAGATTTTCAGTTGTCTGAAATAATACCTTTTAATTGCTTTGCCAAGTGTGTCCAAACGTGCTGTGTTTAAAAGTGTGGGTTCACACAAAGAGGCTGAGAACCGCTGGTCTGGAGGAAGGGTCTGCGGAGGAAGGGGGATGGCCACAGGGACAGCTATTCATGAAGCCTGTGACAAGTTTGTGAGATACGACCTAACGGGTGGTAAACTTCACCTGCTCATCTCAAGCTGCGCTCACGCTCTGGCAATTGCTAAACTCTCATCTGGGAGGACGTTAAGGGGAGAATGAATGTATGCGAAAAGGTTTGCAGACCTTAAAAGGTGGTGTTACGTTCTAGACATTGGCTGCCTAATCCAACTTCTAGCGGGTAGAGGGTATTTCCACGTGGATTATTTCACTGCCCGCCCCTTCCCTCGCCTGCCTGCGGGCCCCCTCGCCGTGTTTGGTTTGAATTGAAGGTAATGCTGCCCTCTTCTGGATTTATCTTGAAACTACAGTTCCTGGCCACCAGTAGTAGATTTTTTTTCCCCCACTCTTGCTAGATCTCAGGTGCTGTCAGCATCGCTAGGGGTCTCATGCTGTCCAAAGCCATGGTGGGGTCCACTTTCCCTCCAGGGTAATTTCCCAGAGGCCAGATGCGAGATAAACAGAAGGCAAGCCACTCGTGGGTCTCCCAGTGTCTAGAAATATAATCCATCTTTCTTTCCTTTTCTTTCGTCAACAACTTTTTATGGCACCCTAATTGCCAAGCTGTCTCATAGGCACTTGAGATACAGTGATAAAAATAGGTAAGGATCACTGCCCCCGTGACGCTTATGTTCTAGAGAGGAGACAGACAATAAACAATAGAGCCTATAGTAAACAAGTAGATTATATAGTATGTTAGAAAGTGTTAAGTGCTGTGGGGGAGAAACGTGCAAAATAAAGCGGGGTTAGGGACACCCAGCAATGGTGATGCAACTGTAAATAGGTGGACAGGCTGGGCCCCATTGAGAAGGTAGCATCTGAGCAAACACTTGGAGGAGGCGAGGGAATTACCCGCAGGAGCATCTACAGAAGGACATTACCAGAAGCATGAACTGCAGAGGCAATGCCCTAAGGCAGGAGCAAAGCCAGCAGGCCAATGTGGCTGGAGCAGAGCTCTAAGGGAAAAAAGAGGATACGATTAGAGAGTACTATGGACTGAATTGTGTCCCTTATCCTCAAATTCATATGTTGAAGCCCTAACATCCACTACATCAAAATGGACCTTATTAAAAATCCGCCTGCCAATGCAGGGGACACAGGTTCGAGCCCTGGTCTGGGAAGATCCCACATGCCGCGGAGCAGCTAAACCCGTGCGCCACAACTACTGAAGCCTGTGCGCCTAGAGCCCATGCTCGGCAACAAGAGAAGCCACCACAGTGAGAAGCCCATGCAACGAAGGGTAGCCCGGCTCGCTGCAACTAGAGAGAGCCCGTGCACAGCAACGAAGACCCAACATAACCAAAAATAAAAAAATAAAATAAATAAATTTTAAATTAAAAAAAAATGGGACCTTATTTGGAAATAGGGTCCTTGCAGATTAATTAATTAAGATGAGGTCATCAGAGGGGGCCCTAATCCAACATAATTGTTGTCCTATCAAAAGGGGAAATTTGGACACAAACACATGCACACAAGGAGAACAGCATGTGAAGATGAAGGCAGAGACTGTAGCGATGTTCCCACAATAAAGGAACGCCAGAGCTTGTTAGCAAACCACCAGAAGCTCGGGAACAGGCCTGGAACAGATTCTCCCTCGCAGCCCTTGGAAGGAACCAATCCTATTGACACCCTGATCTTGGGCTTCCAGCTTCCAGAACTGTGAGAAAATACTTTTCTGTTGTTTAAGCCACCCGGTTTGTGGCCCAGAGTGCAGGGGGTGGAGGAGTGATGGAGAAAGCCTTAAAGGCTATTTAAGGACTTTCACTTTTATCAAATTCACTTTTTTTCATGATTAAGTGGGCTATATCACCCCCAATGCAAGCATTACTCAATGTTAGAAAACCATAATATAATTCATACGCTGATATATCTAAGAAGAAGAAGAAAAACCCCATATGACTATCTTGATAGGCCTTTGACAAAATTCAGTACCTATTCCTGATTTAAAAAATAAAGCTCTGGGACTTCCCTGGTGGTGCAGTGGTTAAGAATATGCCTGCCAATGCAGGGGACATGGGTTCGAGCCCTGGTCCGGGAAGATCCCACATGCCACGGAGCAACTAAGCCCATGCACCACAACTACTGAGCCCGCGTGCCACAACTACTGAAGCCCACATGCCATAATTCCTGAAGCCCACGCACCTAGAGCCTGTGCTCCACAGCAAGAGAAGCCACCACAATAAGCCTGCACACCGCAACAAAGAGTAGCCCCTGCTCGCCGCAACTAGAGAAAAGCCCGCGGCAGCAATGAAGACCCAATGCAGCCAGAAAAAACACAAAAGTTAAAAAAAAAAAAAGTCATTAAAACAAAATAGGTAACAACGTTAATAGCAAGTATTAACTAAACTCCAGATTTTATCTGGATTTTTCTAGATTTTCCATTATCTCCTCTTTCTGTACCAAGATCCAATCCAGGGTTCCCCATGGCATTCAGTTGGTATGGCTTCCCAATCTCCTTGGTCTGTGATAGTTTTGCTTAGTCTTTCCTTGCTTTTCATGACCTTGACAGAGTCGAGGAGTGCTGGCCAGGTATTGTGTAGAATATGCCCCAATCTGGGCATGTCTGATGTTTTCCTCATGATTAGACGGGGTGATGGGTTTTTGGAGAGACTATCAATGGAGGTGAGGTGCCCTTCTCTTCACATCGTCTCGAGGGTACGTGAGACCCACACAGCATCCCTGGTAGCATCAGCCTTCCTCACTTGGTGAATGAAGGCAGTGTTTGTCTGGTTTCTCCACTGTGCAGTTACTTAAAATGCACTTAAGAAAATGAAAGCAGTAAAATTCATCCTTTGGAGACGTTGGAGGGTAGTAAGAAGGCATGACACGATCTGACTTAAAACAAACAGATTACTCTGGCTGGTGTGACGAGAACAGACTGTAGGAGAGAAGGGGCAGACGCAGGGGAGACTGGGAGGTCACCTTAGCGATTTAGGTGAGAAGGGATGGTGGCAGGGGCCAGGGCAATAGCAGTAGAGGAGATCAGAAAGTAGGAGTTGGAATTTATTTTGGTAGAGGTAGCAGAATTTTCTGGTAGATTGAATGTTGGGTGTAAGAGATAAAGACGTGTCAATGATGAGTCCACGAATTCTGGCCTGAGCTGTTGGAAGGATGGAGTTGCCATCACCTGAACTCAGGTAAAAAGTCCCGTCTGCCGTTTATCTCTTCTCCACTCCTTCAATATTTCACCCACCTAAGAAATGTTTATTTGGTGTCTGGGCTGGTTGTATAATTTGCAGGACCCAATGTAAAGTGATAATGCAGGGTCCCTTGTTCAAAAAGCAGGAAAAAGCTTATTTCTTTCTTCCATGGTCTTTCTCTCAAGGGGACAGACTGGGGAATTCCCCGGTGGTTCAGTGGTTAGGACTCCACGCTTCCACTGCAGGGGGTCGGGATTTGATCCCTGGTCGGGGAACTAAGATCCCACAAGCTGCATGGTATGCCCCCCTCCAAAGAAAAGGAGCACAGAGTGTTTTTTATTTTCTATCTAATGTTGCACTCCTGAGGCTTGGGGTATTTGGGGGTGGGGGGAGTGGGAGGCCGAGCCCCTTGTCCCAGGGAGGCAACAAGAGGTGGGACTGCACTAGAGCAGAGCTCTAAGCCCCTGTGCGTGTTCCATTGCCCCATCAGACCTCAATTACAAAACACAAATTCCAAGATAAAATCATAATTTTGTCTGGCCACAGAGCATTACACCCCAAGCGCAAGGCTCTTCCGAGCATGGGACCCTGTACTACTGCACAATCACACGCCCACTCCCTGTTTGGCATCTACTAGTATGTGTCACACACTTTGCTGGGCACTACGGGTGCAAAATAGAATCCTTTACAGAGGGGCAAGGAGGAAAGGACGAGGTGCTTTATTCATCACTGCTCTGTGTCAGAGTCTTGCCTATTCCCAGTTTGGTGGGAGAAAGAGTCCTAGAAATGAGTGTATTCCAGTCTGAAAAGCACAATAGTAGAGAATGGGGTGGGTGGTACTGGGCCCCGAGGTGAAGGAGACTGTAGGGGACTGAAGGGTTGAGAAGTTAGGAGGAGGCTGAGTCTTGGACATCTGATCACCAACCTCGCTGGACAGCCAAATCTGAGGGAGGAGAAGGAAGATGACCATCAGAATGTTATTTATTTACTTTTGAATGAAAATGGCTGAATACATTTTTTTTTCTGATTGCAAAATTAATGCTCATTTTAGAAATTGGGCCACATCAAAGGATATAAGCAAGAAAGCAAATATCCATAATCCCAACACCCAAAGATAACCACTGTTGACATTTCGACTCTTATTTTCTGCCTGTGCACATACATCCATACATTTAGTACAAAATGTTATCATCCTGTACATTCTGCTTCTATTATAGATACCTTTCCACAGCACTAAGAGTAGCTATACATTATTGTGTTTAATAGAAACATAGTGCTCCATTTTACAGATCTACTATAATTTGTAAAAAAAAGTTTTTTGAAGGGCATTGAAATATTTCCAAATTTTATTATTATAAACAACTCCGAGATAAACTTTATCCTCCCGCTTCCTCCCTGTTCCTACTTCTTTCCTTCTTTCCTTCCCTCACGTAAGTGGGATTGCAGGGTCAGAGGGTTTGCATTGTTTAGTGAGTCTGATACGTATTCACCCAACAGGACTGTATATAGACAGTTAAAAGTCATGAAACATTTATTATCTGCTGGATACTATACTAAGCACTTTAATTTACTCAACGATCCTCATACCAACCCTATGAGCTGGCTCCTTCTTTTAGTCTCATTTTACAGAGGAGAAAACTGAGGCACAGAGTGGGTATCTAGCTTCCCAATGCACACAACTGGCCAGAGACAGAGCTGGGATTTGCACCGAGGTGATTTGGTTCTAGAACCTGTGATCTTACCCCATTTCATCATCACATAGCTCCATGAGGCAAGTATCCCCATTAAAAAAAAGAATTTATTTATCTGGTTGGTTGCACCAGGTCTTAGTTGCGGCAGGGGGGCTCCATACTTGTGGCATGCGAACTCTTAGTTGTGGCATTTGGGATCTAGTTTCCTGACCAGGGATCAAACTCGGGCCCCCTCCATTGGGAGCACGGAGTCTTATTCACTGTGCTACCAGGGAAGTCCCAAGTATCCCCATTTTTATGGATAAGGATTTTTTTTTTTTTTTTTTTGCGGTACGCGGGCCTCTCACTGCTGTGGCCTCTCCTGTTGTGGAGCACAGGCTCCGGACGCGCAGGCTCAGCGGCCATGGCTCATGGGCCCAGCCGCTCCACGGCATGTGGGATCTTCCCGGACCAGGGCACGAACCTGTGTCCCCTGCATTGGCAGGCGGACTCTCAACCACTGCGCCACCAGGGAAGCCCAGATAAGTATATTTCGATACATGCTAAGAAACGTGTCCAAGGTCAAAAACTGTTAAAGGAAAGCCGACGTTTGAATCGTGGTCTGTCTTCCTCCAAAGCAGGGGTTTCTGGGTCCCTCGTGAGGATTTCTGAGTTCATTCAGGAGAGTGTCCTCAGCTGGGGTCTCACCTGCTCACTCTCCAAGGTTCCTCTCTGGCTTCCACCAGAGGCTGGCAACCAGGGCTGGGAGGTCTGCACCCCCAGGACACACCCCTGTCAAGTCCTGCCGTTACCTGACTGTCTGCCTGGACCCAGTGTCACACTGACATTCCTTCCCCTCTCCTCTCATCCTAGATCACTGTCGGGTTCCAGGACTCTCTCAATTGGCCACAGTTTTGGTTGCGTGTACCAGACAACTCCATTTGAACTGGGCTTAACAACAAAGACAATTTATTGCTTCATGTAACTGAAAAGTACACAGAGAAGAAGTCCTCTGGGCATGGTATGTTCAGGGCCCTGGCTCTGTTTTTCTGTGATTATCTCTGATCTGTCCTCCTCCACGTGTTAGTTTTTGTCTCTGGATTGGTTTGCCATTTATGGTAGCAAAATGATTTGCAGCAGCAACAAGACTACATACTTGCTTTTCCACAGTCATTAAACAACCATCCTGAACTTGGCTCTGAGTGGGATCATCTTAGGTCACATACTTGCCCTTGAACCTGTCACTATGGCAACAGGGACCATCACCGGGGAGAGGGGTGAACCTTCTCCTCCACCTCCCTTGCCTCTACTTTGGTCCCCAGGTCCAAGTGGATTATTCTGCAGGGATGAGAAGAGATGCTGATGCTGGCATCAAAGCTGACAAAGGGACGAAATAGATATCCTTACAGCTATATTGTGCTGTTCACATGGTCTTGCATAGAAGCTGCCATTTCTAAAAGAGAATGGCAAGAACAGGCCTCTGCATTTTGCCAGAGGACTGGCATTTGGGCTGCACATGTCACAACAATCTTTGTGGCACTGGATGTTCTGCACAGAATGGAAAAATGCTCTCCCATTAGGAACATTATAGATCCATTTAAGAGGGAGCCGTTATAAGTGGAAAGTGACGTACGGAAGATACGTTGGGTGGGCGAACTTGCTGGAACATTTTCAAGTGGGTAAAATTTTATTCCAAGCACATCTGTATGTGCCTTTCCCCCTCCTTCAGTGAAATGCTCTTTCCCACTATGAAGGGAAAGATTCTTTTCAACTCTTGTCCTCCAGATCGTCTTCCCACTGGAGACCTAAGTTAGCACTATTGCCACTCCCATGCTCATCCAGAGGGGTTGCTTCCCTTTTACTCCTCGGGTTTGAGGGAGTACCAGACCCTTCCCTAGGACCCCAGTGATTAGTTGAAATAGACTCGAACGCTGAACCAACTTGACTGAGGGCCTGGGAAAGCAGAAGGGAATTTTACACGAAGAGGAGCTTAAAACCAGGTATTAGATCAGGCTGCTCTCTCCCTGGTCTTTCTCAATGGGTCTCTTCCTTGCAAAGACTTCCGTGTCCAGTGACTGCTGCCCCCTCGTGGCAAATACTCTCTCAGCTTGCATTGAGTGTGTATAGGCTTTTGCAGTACACAACTTGGGCAGTCTGTTTTCTCTTGTGTTCCCTAACTTCTGCTCCAGCAGCTACCTTTTCCTTAGATGATTAATAGGAGTAATGTCTGCTCCCTCAAGGGACTATGCCATCTTCATGTTCTTTCTAGTCTAAGCATCAGATCACAACTGGTCAACACTTGTAAAATCAAAGTGTGGGTAACCCCAGGGCAATTGTCTCCTTACACTTCCTGCTATTACTCATAAAGGATAAGAGAACCCGGGAGGAGAGCATGACTTAGTTTAAGAAATATGGGGCTTCCCTGGTGGCGCAGTGGTTGAGAGTCCGCCTGCCGATGCAGGGGACACGGGTTCGTGTCCCAGTCTGGGAAGATCCCACATGCTGCGGAGCGGCTGGGCCCGTGAGCCATGGCCGCTGAGCCTGCGCGTCCGGAGCAATGGGAGAGGCCACAACAGTGAGAGGCCCGCGTACCGCACACACACACACACACAAAAGCCTCAAATGGATGTGTAATTCAGTGAGTCCTGGCTGACTGTGGCTTAGGGGCCCCCCAGTATGACACTAGTTGCCTTAAGAAATACAATGAAATTCTCAAAATCAGTTCTGAAAATAAAGGACCTAAATTAAAAAAAAAAAAAAAAAAGAAATATGCTTGCCCGTGGCAGAATTGTAGGTACCAGTGCCATGATAAATTCAGCACTTAGGGTAGGGGCAGGATTTACGCCTGCATAGGTTAGCACCAACTCTAAACAGTAGAGGATGGTTTGGAAAGGACGGGCAGACCAGCTCGGCTGTATGGAAGCTCAGCTTTCAGGCACACCTTACATAGACTGCGTGGCTTCAAGTGATAGACACCCTGAATCATGGTGGGGATCCACGATGCATGAATCAAAGGAGATATGACTGATGTCATTTATTCTACAACCATTGAGTGAGCACTTACTGTTTCCTGGCAGAAAATTGGAGAGGGTTTCTGGCAGCCCACGGTCTAGTGGGACAGGCTGACTTGTAAACACATCATTACAGAATGATAGGCTTCATGTTATAGTGGAGAAGTGACTAAAGTACCAGAGGTAAAGCTAAGGGACAGACATTAGCTGCTGCGAGCAGCTGAGGCAGGTTCCCAGAGATGCCATCCATCATTACTGAGAATCGGGAGAATGACATGACCCCCACTCCTCCATTCACCGACTGCCTCAGCTCCGATGGTCTCCCTGGGGTCCAGCCAGATTTCCAGGAGTGGCCCCCAGCCTCAGGGCCATTCTAATCAACAATCGTGAGCTGGCAGTGGTTGTACCATGGAGCGACTGGCGGTGGAGGGGGTTTAGTTCTCCCTCCAAAGCTCCACCAACAAAGATTTTGCTTCAGCAAATGTTTCACAATTTTAAAAGATATTTGAAAACTGTTGAAAACTGTTTAGGGCGTGATTTCATGGACCAACAAGCTTTCTCCACCAAAGCTTGCCAAAGAAGTCTAGAGTTTAAGTAATTATTGTGTGCTTGCTGTCCAAACACAGGTCAAGTGCAATCTTCTACCTCCTTCCCACTGGGTTGCCCCCTAGTCCTAGTGGAGGACTCCTACAAGGCCCTCCTACTTTGAATTCATTCTGAAGTCTCTACCATGCAAAGTCAAGTCTTTTGCCCTTTATTCATGTCAGGCAAGGTGGAAGCTTGCCTGGAAATAAATGGAAGTAAATGCAAGAAAAGGAAGACAGTAAAAGTAGTCATCCACAGAGTGGAGAATTCAGATAATGGACCCTGAACTCCATCTTCATGCCTGGTTCCCCTGCTTGGACGTGTGGACCCTGGGAGTCTCTGATGCCCTGTGATCACTTGACTTAACCTGTTCTCCAAATGTAGACATGGGCATGGGCTGCCCTGTGATCACTTGACTTAACCTGTTCTCCAAATGTAGACATGGGCAGGGCTCAGGGAGGAGCTCGGCTGTGACGTGCCTTCCCTATTTCATTTTATTAATCAAGTTCTCTCTCAGTGTTAAGTCACTCTGGTCTCTGAATTCCAGGCTCTTACAGTTGGACACACATGGCCAGTGACTCAGGTAGGAAGCCACCTCTGTTTGCCAGGACTTTCTTTGGGGCAGGGTGACTTGGTTTGACTGTATTTTAGAAAATGCATCCATTTGTCTGGGACCTGTGACTTCTGCTCAGTTGACTCCCTGCCTCCTCCCTTGCGACCGTGTATTCAACCCTGTCCTTATACACGGTGACAAGGGGGCCACAGCCGTCTCATCTCCTCCTTTCATACCTCTCCTTTTTACAGGGAAGAGGATGACTTTCCCCAATCTGATGTTTATTGCTTTGCCCTAAGACTTTGTCTTCTGTGAAAATGCAGTCCTGGCAGGGGTATTAAAATGTGTGAATCGAAATGAACTCATAGAACCTCAGACTTGGAAGCATCTCAGGGATTATTTACTCTGCCTCCCTAAATTCGGATGAGAAAATGGAAATCTGTAGAGGTAAAAGGACCCATTCAAGGTCATGTAACTTATTAATGACAGAATCAGGATAGAGTGAGGACTGGATACCAGATATCCTTATTTCCAGTCTTGGTAACTTTTTATAGGTTTTCAGATTGTTCTCGGAAGAGCCCTGGGGGTTTTGTGGGAACCTCCGTAGTGGCTGTCTGGTTGGAGAGAGCGGCACAACCTCCCTCCCCAGTAGATGAGCTTTTATCTGTTTTACATATTGGGCTTCTGGTAAGATTTTGCTTCAGCAAATGTTTCACGATTTTAAAAGGTATTTGAAAACTGTTGAACGATTCTGTGGCTGTTTAGGGGGTGATTTCATGGACCAAGATGGGGGCTTCTCTTAAATGCTTACACTTCCTTTAGACAGAGGACCCAAACATTTATTGCTCCCTTAGAGAAAAGGCTTAAAATACACCTTTTTTTTTTGGCTGCGCCGCATGGCATGTGGGATCTTAGTTCCCCAGCCAGGGATTGAAGCATGGAGTCTTAACCACTGGACCGCCAGGAAAGTCCTTTAAAATACACTTTAATGCAATCCATTGCTATCATTTTCTTCCCTCAGTAGATTTTAAGAAGGTTAAACAAGAATCAGGAAGGGAATTCCCTGGCAGTCCTGTGGTTAGGACTCAGCGCTTTCACTATTGGGGCCTGGGTTCGATCCCTGGTCAGGGAACTGGGATCTCACAGGCTGCACGGCACGTAGGGGAAATAACATAGAAAGGGACATCTGAACAGATGAAGACATCTGAGGAAGGTTTGCCTCCTTCCATTTTGCCTGATTCTGACCCTCCCATGAATGTATAGGACCAAGCTGGTCCTCCCATCTGAATGCACAGACATGGCTGAGGATGGAGAAAGCCAAAGAGAGCACAGAGGCAGTATTATAGGTAGAGTCGATGCCGTGGTAGGGCCGACCAACAGCAGAGGTTTTTCCCTGTAGTCCATCTTATCCCACAGTCAAGCCTCGGAGTTATGGAAAGCTGACAACACGGTGAAGATGATCTCTAAAGCAGACAGAGATAGAGATGAAAGAAGGGATCTCCGGCTACCAAACTAGCAGAGAAGCAGAAGATATCCCAGTAACCACTATCACGCCCTTTTTAATTACTTACTTACATACTTCCTTCATTTATTGGCTGCATTGGGTCTTCATTGCTGCACAGGCTTTCTCTAGCTGTGGTTAGCAGGGGTTATTCTTCGTTGTGGTGTGCAAGCTTCTCATTGCAGTGGCTTCTCTTCTGGAAGAGCTCAGGCTCTAGGTGTGTGGGCTTCAGTAGTTGTGGCATGTGGGATCGGTAGTTGTGGCATATGGGCTCTAGAGCTCAGGCTCAGTAGTTGTGGTGCACGGGCTTAGTTGCTCTGCATCATGTGGGATCTACCTGGACCAGGGCTCGAGCCTGTGTCCCCTGCATTGGCTGGCGGATTCTTAACCACTGCGCCACCAGGGAAATCCTGTTATCACATCCTTGATGAGAGTGACTTGAATCTGAGTTACTAAATCACCTTTCCTTCCTTCTAATCTTTCAACCAGATCAAACCATGACTACCATCCTGAATGATTTATTTAATTACACTGATTTGTGGGAGTTGTTTGAGGATGAGTTTGCAAATTTCACTGGCACGCCACCCACAGAAGGACATCGTTATAGTCCCTGTAAGATGGACACTGAGACGCTCAACAAGTATGCCGTGGTCGTCATCTATGCCCTGGTCTTCCTGCTGAGCCTCCTGGGAAATTCCCTGGTGATGCTGGTCATCTTATACAGCCGGGTGGGCCGCTCTGTCACCGATGTCTACCTGCTGAACCTGGCCATGGCTGACCTGCTCTTTGCCCTGACCTTGCCTGTCTGGGCCACCTCCAAGGCAAAGGGCTGGATCTTTGGCACAGCCCTGTGCAAGGTGGTCTCACTCCTGAAGGAAGTCAACTTCTACAGTGGTATTCTACTGCTGGCCTGCATCAGCGTGGACCGCTACCTGGCCATTGTCCATGCCACACGCACGCTGACCCAGAAGCGGCACTGGGTCAGGTTCATATGTTTAGGCATCTGGGTCCTGTCCTTGATCCTGGCCCTGCCCATCTTCGCCTTCCGTAAGGCTTATCAACCACCCTATTCCAGCCCAGTCTGCTACGAGGACATGGGTGCCAATACAACGAAGTGGCGGATGGTGATGCGGGTCCTGCCCCAGACCTTTGGCTTCCTCCTGCCCCTGCTGGTCATGCTCATCTGCTACGGACTCACCCTGCGCACGCTCTTTGCGGCCCACATGGGGCAAAAGCACCGGGCCATGCGGGTCATCTTTGCTGTCGTGCTCGTCTTCCTGCTCTGCTGGCTGCCCTACAACCTGGTCCTGGTTGCAGACACCCTCATGAGGGTCCGGGTGATCGCGGAGACCTGTGAGCGCCGCAATGACATCGGCCGGGCCCTGGATGCCACCGAGATCCTGGGCTTCCTCCACAGCTGCCTCAATCCTCTCATCTACGTCTTCGTTGGCCAGAAGTTTCGCCACGGACTCCTCAGGATCATGGCCATCCATGGCCTGGTCAGCAAGGAGTTCTTGGCCAAGGACGGCAGGCCTTCCTTCGTTGGCTCTTCTTCAGGGAACACCTCTACTACCCTCTGAGACCGCACGCAGGGCTCCTCCCTTCCCTTCAGCATCCGCCCCAAGCCGCATGTCCTCTGGCTGCTCACAGCCCTGTGTCCAGGCAGCCCCCCATTGTGGTTACAGGAAGTTGCTGAGGCCACATCCTTACTAGGCCCCCAGCTATGGATTCGAAAGCCCTGGCCCCCACCTCTTATCGTAATTACCATGTCAACTGCTAGAGCTCAGTCCATCCTACCACTGAGACCACAGCACTCTGTCTTCTGGCAGACATTCTTTGAAGACACTCTTTTAAGGGATTACAAAAAGTTCCCACCATTGGGAGGCATTAGTGTCAAACACCATTGGTTGCTTCCCCAACTCTCCCTTTCCTTGCCGGCTAACGAAGTCCACCTCCCTTGAGAGAGGCTGAAAATGACAGATACTCACTTTCTAAGACTCCCTTAAACTAGAAGTGGCCATATCATTTGGTTCTGATTTATAAGACTCAAAGGCAATAGTGTGCTGGTAAACCACTTTCCTGGGAGAAAGTCTTAATGTTCTGTGGTGTAACTAGATGCTCTTACCATGGCCGATTTCAGGGGTGGTGGTGTTTAGCAACAAGCTCACAAAATCTAGATAGTGTAATAATCTGCTTCCACAAACTGGCTTCAGTGCACTCTTGCTTAAGAGGAAGTCTACTGGGGCCAGGGGACTCCTGGGATATATTCCTGATTTAAAAGACACACACACACATACATATCCTTGATTCTTGCCTGTGAATACGGTTATAGGATATGATGTGTAGAGATGAGCCAGTCACTTTGTGACAATGAGGCAAAAAGTGTGCCCAACACACTTAGGCTGGTGGAGCCAAAGGGTAAAAAGGACCTGAGAATAAAGAGCCCAGAATAAACCATAAATGGTCAAATGACTTTATTTATTTAAAAATGTGTTTGGCTGCGTTTGGTCTTCGTTGCTGCGCGTGGGCTTTTCTCTAGTTGCGGCGAGTGGGGGTTACTCTTCATTGTGATGCGCGGGCTTCTCACTGCAGTGGCTTCACTCGTTGCGGAGCATGGGCTCTAGGCGCTCGGGCTTCAGTAGTTGTGGCACATGGGCTCGGTAGTTGTGACTCACGGACTCTAGAGTGCTGGCTCAGTAGTTGTGGTGCTCGGGCTTAGTTGCTCTGCAGCATGTGGAATCTACCTGGACCAGGGCTCGAGCCCGTGTCCCCTGCATTGGCAGGCAGATTCTTAACCACTGAGCCACCAGAGAAGTCCCTGGTCATATAACTTTAAACAAAGGTGCCAAGACTATTCAATAGGGGCTTCCCTCTCCTCTCACTCCTTCCCTTAATCCCCTCTCCATCTCTCCTACTGTGTGACTCAGTGCTCACCTCCCTTCATCCTCTGCTGCCCTAAAGACAACTCCATCAGGGGTTTCAGTAAGTAAATAAGGATCCAGATCGGGTCTGGGAAAATACAAATGACTAATACACATCTGAAAAGATGCTTGGCCTCACTAGTAACCTGTGAAGTGGGAATCAAACAGCAATAAATAACTTGGAAGTGTTTTAAACAGGTCAGGGATGTAGTCAGAACTCTCTTCAAACAAATGCAACATTGTTTAGTTAGATTTTTTAATGCAGTGTGTAATTCTCTGGGTACAGCTCAAAGATTTGGATTTCAGATCTGTAAGAATGCCAAGGTGTTGGTATTGAAGTAACACAGTATATGAAAATATCAGAAACTGGTGTTCCGATCACTAGATAGGGTAAGGATTAGACATCTGTTCAAGGTTAGGGAGATGGTTCACCTTGGGGAGGAGCTCCATGTCCAGGATGGGGCTGGGATCAGGGGTGGGGTGCACCTTAGGAGAGGAGTGGGGGGTGATCAGAGATGGGAGAGAGTCAGGGATGGAACTGGGGTTAGGGATGGGGTAAACAACAAGGATTATACAGGGGACAGGGATTGGGATGTGACGGTATGTTTTGCACAATGTTTGCTGATTTTTAAAATTATTTAAAAATTATTTTTTTATATTTTGGCTGCACCATGAGGTATGCAGGATCTTAGTTCCCCAACCAGGGATAGAAACCCACACCTCCTGCAGTGGAAGTGCGGAGTCTTAACCACTGGACTGCCAGGGAAGTCCCAATGCTTGCTGATTTTAAATTTTGAAAATTTGCTTTGTGGGCTTGGTTAAAATGTTCCAGCCTCCAAGTAATAACATTGAATTATACTATTTCCCCCTACACTGTTCCCCTTCTTAGCAACCACAGCCTCTTCACCACCCCTTGCCTCCCTATCAAGTGGCCTATTCTTAGTGGTTCCAGCAAAAATATTAATGGATAATCTGTATTTTATTCCATAGGGGTTTAAGATTGCTCCTTTCCCAGCAACTTGCATTTTAATTAGGGTCTTCCAGCGGCTGAAAAGACTCATAGATGCAGATGAAATAAATCGACCGTCTCCTCTTTGGTCTAAGGGTCTTCCCAGAGATATATTCCAAGAGATAACCATGAACCAAGAAATAATGAAGAGTTCAGGCATAACTTGGAGATATTACAAGTTTGGCTCCAGACCACCACAATAAAGCGAATATAGAAATGAAGTGAATCACCTGAATTTTGTTTTTTTCGGTTTCCCAGTGCATATAAAAGTTATGTTTATACTGTAGTCTATCAACTGTGCAATCGCATTATGTCTAAAAAATGTACATATCTTAATTAAAAATACTTTATTGCTAAAAAATGCAAACCATCATCTGAGCCTTCAGTGGGTCATAATCTTTTTGCAACTGTAACAGCAAAGATCACTAGTTAGCAAATGCTGTTGGAAAAATGGCACCAATAAACTTGCTCTGGGTAAGGGTTGCCACCAACCTTCAATTTGTGAAAAACGCAGTATCTGTGAAGAGCAAAAAAGCGAAGCACGGTGAAACGAGGAGGTATGCCTGTACAGCCTTTGCTATTTCTATGCAGAGGTTGGAGAGGCCAAAGATCTCTGGGTGTGACCCAGAAAGCCAAAAGTGGCTCACAGCTGAGCCCTCACCACGACTGTTTTTATCTATCCTGGTATTCTGTTTTTAAACTCAGGATTCTTCTTCCAAGCCTGAAGGTAGAAATAAATTAAAGAATTAAAAAAATAAAAATAAGCGGAATATGTTAATGCAAACTTTCTAAATTAGTTTTTCTTTTTTATCAAAGTATTTCACCTACATTGTTTAAAAAAGTGAAATAGCTTTATAAAGCTTATAATGAAAACCAGAAGCAGCCCTCCTGCCCCACTTCCCCCAGGCAAAGGCAACAACTTTCTTCCTGTAAAATAAATTTATTTATTTATTTTTGGTTGTGTTGGGTCTTCGTTGCTGCTCTCAGGCTTTCTCTAGTTGCAGCGAGCGGGGGCTACTCTTTGTTGCGATGTGTGGGCTTCTCATTGCAGTGGGCTTCTCTTGTTGAGGAGCATGGGCGCTTGGGCTTCAGTAGATGTGGCGCGCGGGCTCAGTAGTTGTGTCTCGTGGGCTCTAGAGCGCACGCTCAGTAGTTATGGCGCATGATGGGCTTAGTTGCTCCACAGGACGTGGGATCTTCCTGGACCAGGGATCGAACCTGTGTCCCCTGCATTGGGAGGCAGATTCTTAACCACTGCGCCACCAGGGAAGTCCAAAGGCAACAAATTTCAACTCGCATAGCTGTTTCATTCAATAGAGGTCTACATATTTCTAAATATCGTGCTTATTCTGCTAGCTCTTGAGGTTTTTTTCTGAGTTTTAGATATCATCTATTGACTTTCAATTTTGGCTTATGAAGATTTAACACTCTCTCACACTCTCTCTTGCTTTTACTCCTGTCTAAGCAAACACAAATACTGCCTCTTCCTTTCTTCCAGGACATGGATAACACACTTTTTTGGTTAAATCAGCATTCAATGTTTTAGTTAAAATGACTATATAAAAAAACACTTCACAGTTGGGTGCAATGTTTACACTTCCTTTTTTTGTCCAAGTTTTGTTTTCCTTAGAATTAATGATAGGATTTGTCCATGTACTTTTCATTACATCACTCTCAAATGTCTCCCTCAATACATTCACAGTCATCAGATAATCAAGGTAATAAACATCAGATAATCTATAACTTTTTTTTCTTTCTTGGAGAGCCCTTGCCTAGAGCCCTTTATACCCCTGTTCCAATCTGGGCAGGTTACTATGCCTGCTCTTTTTTTCTAAAAAGCTTTAACTACATTTCCAGATAAATTTTAGAATCTGATTGCTAATTTCTATAAAATGTCCTGCTGGGATTTTGATCTGCATTATGTTGAATCTATAGATCAGTTTGGAAAAAGTTGACGTCTTAATAACATTCAGTCTTCCAATCCATGAGCATGGCAGCTTTCTCCAATTATTAGGTCTTTTCTATTTTGTCTTGGCTGTGTTTTGTAGTTTTCAGTACATAGATCTTGTACATATTTTGTTAGATTTATCTCTAAGTATTTTATGGTTGTTTAAATGCTATTATAAATGGTATTTAATTTTTAAAAATTTTCCAGGTTTTTCTTATTATAGAGAAATATAATTGAGTTATGCATATTGACCTTGTATTCTGGGATCTTGGTAAATTCACTTATTAGTTCCAGTAGTTTTATTTTTAAAGATTCTTTTGGATTTTGTGTGTATGCAATCATGTCACCTGAGAATAAAGACAGTCATTTCTTCCTTTTATTTATGCCTTTTATTTACTTTTCTTGCCTTATTTCACTGGCTAGGTCCTCCAGTACAATGCAGTAAGAGTTTGCCCTGTTCCTAGTCTTAGGGTAAAGCATTCAGTCTTTCTCTATTAGACATCATGTTAGCTAAAGATTTTTCATGGAGACCCTTTATCAGGTTGAGGAAGTTCCTTTCATGAGTGGGTGTTAAATCTTCCTCTTTCTTTAAGGGCATGGCCTCTGGAGCCAGACTACTGCTGCTTACATGCTTTGTGACTAAGGGCAGATCATTTAACCTCCCTCTACTACCTTGTAAAATGTGGATAATGATGATGTTCAGCTAATTCCTATGAGGATTAAATTAAATGACCACACACACACACACACACCATTTAGAAGAATGTCTATTATACCATAGGTGCTATATAAATGTGAACTATCATAATTTTGGTTTACTCCTTTATTTTGTTGTACTACTGGAATTTTCTGAGAAAAGATATATAGTGGATAACTTTTTAGAAATCCTGAATTTTCAGAAAAGGCTTTATTCTACTCTCACATGTGATTGGTATTCTGGCTGAGTATTGAATTCAAGGATAGAATTCATTGTCCTTCAGGCTTTTCTTAATTTCATTTTGCAGGCTTTTCTTAATCTCTTCTAGCTTGTAGGGTTGCTGTTGACACTTATGATGTTATTCTATTCTTAATCTATTTTATGTGACTGAATTTTCTCTTAGAAACTTTTAGGATATTCTCTTTATCTTTTCAGTATTAGAATGCAGGATGATGTGCCTTGCTGGGGGTTCTTTTCTCATTCATTTTGTTGGGCACCTGGTGAGTGCTTTTAATCTGGAAACTCAGGTTCTGTGAAATTTTCTTGTATTATTTCTTTGATATTTTCCCTCTCACATTTCCCATTCTCTTTTTTTCCCCAGGATTCCTTTTATTTGACTGTTGAACCCCCAAAGTTGATTTTCTAATATTTTTTCAATTTTTCCTGTTTTTTTAATCTTAATCTTTTCACTTTCCATGAAATTACCCTTAACTTTATTCCTCAGCTTTTTAATTGGAACTTAAAATTTCCACTATCATATTTTAAATTTCCAATAGGCTTTTTTTGTTCTCTAATGTTTCCTTTTATGGCACTTCTTTTTTGCCTCATGGATGTAATATTTCCTTTTATCTTTCTAAGAATATTATGGTTTTTGTAAAGATTTCTTTAACTCCCTTACTGTCTCTGTGTTTTTCTTTTGGTCTGATAACTCAGTTACAACTTGACTTCTACTTTCTGACTTCCATTAAAAAAATCTCTTATCTTTTATTTTCCTTCACGTTCTCTTTTTTCTTGTACTGTGTGAGAGTATGCCTTAAATAAAATCTCTTTAGTGTAATTTGTAGTGGATTTTTGAGAGGGAGCAGATATAAAAACATTTCTCCAGTCCTCCATTTTTGATATAATAAGTCCCCTGGATTTAAAAAACATACTTATTTTAAAGTCTCATCCAGATTGTCTTATTTTAACTTTAGTTCCTCAGGTGTGAATTCTCCTTTTTGTTATGTTGGCTGACTGTTGATTGTAGTTTTTATTAGTTCTTTGTAATATTCGATTATGAGCTCATCTATCGAAGAGCACTTTTTTTCCCATGGGAGTCTTGCATGTGTCTGGGATTATGAAGAAATCTACACAGGGGCAGTGTCATGGCTGTCCTTGCTGGGGCCCTACTGGGTCATATGGTTCATAGCATTTTTGGTAATTTTTATTGTTATTTCTTTGTCCTAGGTTTCCACATCATCCCAAAGGGCATATTTGGATCCTCACCATTTTCTACTCAGGACTTGTAAGTCTGGATTGTCCCTCAGGTGGCCATCTTTCCCCCATGTCTAGGGCAGGCTGCTCACTTTGGGGTCATGTCTCATAGCCGGCAAATGTTTTTCTATCCCCAGGCAAGGGTGGGTCAGCTCTTCTCTGGTTCCTGGCTTTTTGCAGGGAATCCAGTTCCAGTTCCCTGCTGTACCAGGGTCTGTAGACCACTGGTGTTAGCATTCTCATCCTTGAGATGCACAACCATTTCTAGCATCCTCTGGGTTCCTGTGGCTTCAACTCCTGCTTCTTGATTAAGTCTGTACATCTCTAAGTTCCCTTTTCATATCTGGCATTTAGAGAACCCCCTTTGCCTTTTTTTTTTTTTTTTTTTTTTTTTAGGTTTTTTGATGTGGGTCCTTTTTAAAATCTTTATTGAATTTGTTCCAATATTGCTTCTGTTTTATGTTTTGGTTTTTTGGCCTCAAGACATGTGGGATCTTAGCTCCCCAACCAGGGATTTAACCCACACCTCCTGCATTGGAAGGCAAAATTTTAACTACTGGACCACCTTGGAAGTCCCTCCCCCTTTGCTTTTGATCGCAGATATATATTTTAAAAATTTAAAATATATGTTATCTAACATTTCAATGTGTGTGTGTGTGTGTGTGTGTGTGTGTACTGTTGCTTCCCCTGCTCCTCAGAACAATATCATAATAGGATATCAATAAAAATTCAAATAACACATAAAATCAATCAGTCTCTTCCCATTCATTATTTCCTTTCCTTAAAGATAAGTGTAGTTAAAACTTTCTCCCAGTGAATTTTAATGTCAGTCTGGAGGACACATTGACCAAATGTCTAGTTAACTCACAGCCTCTATGTATCTGCTGCATATGCCCCTGTGCATGTGTATGTATGTGTTGGAGGTGAATGACCCTGCAGCATCTCAGGATTATCATGCCCTTCTCTTAGCCAGGTTCAAATCAGCAGGGTGAAAGAAGTAAGATATAGAAGGTAAGTGGGGAGGTGCTTCTGGGGAAATCCAGTCACTTCCGACATGGGAAGAAATCGGATTGCCCAACAGAAACCTATGAGGCCACATCCGTACTTCTCTTGGTTCCCATGTTGTAAACAAGACTGTTTTCCCAAAAGAGCTGGCTTTGCTCCAACTTTGAGAGTGTTGAAGGTGGAGAGAGGCTAAACAAGTAAGGCCTAAGGGCCACACAGTGCAGGGCTCCCCACTTTGCCAGCGTCCTTGTACACTCCCCCTGGCTGGGATCCTGATGATATTCTGCAGGCACTGTCCCCTGTGCCCATTCGCCAAGATGTTATAGAAAATCATATGTTCATAAATAGGAATCAAATGGCCAGTTAGCTGATTATGTATCAAGTGCCTATTATGCACCCAACTTTGTGCCAGGCCCTTAAAATAAGGACAGGTACTGTAGAAATGAAACTTAGGGGACAAGGAAACTTGTGAATGGAGGATATGTGAGGAGTTCATGAAATTTCCTATAGTGTCAAGGTGATCAGGACAAAGAGATCTGTCTGGGGGTTCTAGTGAGCCACAAGCTGAATCTGAAGATTTGGGAAAAAATGTTTCTAATTAAATAAAAGAAAGAAAAAAAAGACTTAGTCGTTGTGTGACCTAGAATATTCATTTAAACTTTCTGCCGGCACATAGGAGCTCAATAAATATTTGCTCTTTTAGGAGTAAAAAGAAACAAAAAATAAACAAACAAAAAACCTTTCTGAGCTCAGTTTCCTCTTCCATGAAATGAGGTTGAATTAGGTTTCTAGTTCTAAGACGAGATGCTCTATTGAAGAATCTATACCTCTACAGATGTGAACTTGATATGAAACTTCTATCCTTGCTCAGAACATGAACCTTAGTAATTAGGTGCTTCATAGAAGATCACTTCTTAGTGTATGCTTTCTGGGCAGCTGTTGACCAGGCTTGACATGAAAATTTCTAGAGAGGCCTCCTTCCTTCCCCCTCTCTTTTCTTATTCCTCCTTTCCCCCGCAACTCACCCTCCAGCACCTTCCTCCCTCAACTGTCAGCAATTGATTCCTTTGTGCTTGGCAGGCCCCTTGGAAAAACAGCAAATACCCCTGGTGAGGGGAATACATTTCTTTCCGTTATTAAGCCTAGAAACATAATGGGTTTTTGAAATCATTCTCTTGCACAGAAGAGCCTCTCTTTCTGAGCCTTCAGGGTCATGAGCAAACTTGCACACTACAATCCAACACGTCAGCTTAGCCTCTTACTAACAGATGTGTCTGCTGGTAACTGCAGACCTAAGATGTGCCAGGCTCCGTGAAAAGCATTTTTTACATGAATTATTTCATTGAAAGCTTACCAAGACCTTACGGTAGGAATTATTATTATCCTGTCTTATAGATGAGGAAAATAAGGCCCAAGGAGATTAAGTACCTTGTCCAAGGTAACACAGCAGCAGATAAGTGGTAAATTGGAGTTTAAATCAAGGATTAACTGCTTTCAGAGTCTGGGTTCTCAACTGCTCATGATACGTGAAGCACTGGTGGAGTGAGAGCCCCAGGGGGCTTTGAGTCAGGTTGGGTCTTAGTCTATCCTGAGTTGTATGGTCTTGAGCAATCACTTAACTTCTCTGACCCCTGGTTCCTTGAAGGCTCAGTAGCATTAGAAGCTTGTCAAGGTTCAAGGTAATGGATGCCAGGTTCTTGGAATAGACTAGGGCCTTGAAAAATGGCAGACATTATTATCAGAGCAGAGAGTCTTAGAGAGTTGTGTCAGTTGAGGAACAGGCAAGTAATCCCAAATCTAACTTTAAGGGTAGTGCTTCTGCATGATATCACAGGGTCAGGGGCTAATAGGAGAGATAGGATATACTGCTTTCAAAGACATCGGGCTGTTCTGAGATGAAAACACAGCTGGAAAGGGGACCAATGGTCTTCCTTCATATTCTTCCAACATCCATTTTTTTCTTCTTCTCCCAGGTCATTGCCATTAACATACAAGCTCTCATCTTATAATAACTCTTGTTGACCCCACAGCGCTATCAGCTATGGTCCTATTTCTCTGCTCCACTTTGCAGCTAAGCTCTGAGTCTCACTGCTCAAAGGCTGCTTTAAGCCTGTGAAGGGAGCTGAGGAACATTTAGCGGAGTCTCAGCTGCATCCTGACCTGGGCTGACTCTGGGGTTGGGATAAGTCCGGGCACAAATGAAAGGAATGAATGGTCAAGGGCCCTTTAGGGAATGAGCTCATCCCTAGGGGACAAGAGTAAAACTCATGGGTCTGCAGAAGGCCATCACTCAGAACTGGGGGCAGTGGGAGTGGGTGCTGCAATTAAGACCAGCCCTGGCCTGTGGACTCTCGCCTGAATGTTAGGGAGGTGGGGCTGGGAGTGAACATGAGAAAAGCCGGGAGACTTTGGCAGTGCAAGCAACATACGTGGATAACCTGGCCCTGTTCCCTTCCAGGTGGCTGAGCTGGAATTGGCTGAGGGTGAAGGCCAGCTTGGCAACATGGCCCGGGAGCCTCAAGGGAGCAGGTGGGAAGAGGGTCCTGGAGAACTTTCCTGAGGTGCTGAATCACTGCATTCTCACTGGCTGTACACAGACAGGTGTAAACAAAGAAAGAGCTCAAAAAGAGAAAAGGAGTCAGATTTCTGTCCCATGAGGAGTGCAGAAGAGCATCATTGTTATTTCCCCACTCACCACACACTTCCTCCTTCTTAAAGTTCTGTTTTCTCTGGGCTCCTGCTTTCCTCCTGCATCTTTGCCTTCTTTTCAGTCTTTTTGGAAGACCCCTTTCCTCTTTCAGTCCTTTAAATGCTGACGTTCTTCCAAATCCTCTTCCTCCCCCTTTTCTGCCCTTTCCCTATTGTCTGCTTTCCCTGAATGACATCATCTACTTCTGTGGCTTGAATGATCTGCTGTCTCTGTGAGAATTATCTCCCCAAAATGTGGAGAGTGTAGCCCATTTTCCCTGGGCTTCCAGAGCTGGATTCCAATGCACACTGACATGCCTCCTTGTACCCGCACCATAAATTCAAAGTTAAAGCAGCGTCTTCCCTCCAAAACCTGCTTCCTTCAAGCCGTTGGTCCAAGTTATAGGTTGAAGAATCCTTTTGACTCCCTCCTTCTCACTACCCCACCCCTATCCAATTCATAGCCAAGTCCTGTTTTTTTTTTTGCGGTACGCGGGCCTCTCACTGTTGTGGCCTCTACCGTTGCAGAGCACAGGCTCCGGACGCGCAGGCTCACTGGCCACGGCTCACGGGCCCAGCTGCTCCGCGGCGTGTGGGATCTTCCCGGACCAGGGCCCGAACCCGTGTCCCCTGCATCGGCAGGCGGACTCTCAACCACTGCGCCACCAGGGAAGCCCAAGTCCTGTTGTTTTGCCCTTAAAGATCTCTTAAACTCAAGCCCTGATCTTCACCCCCTCTGTCATTACTTTGCCCAGACACTCACCATTTCTTCTTCCTAACTGGACTCCTGCCTTGATCCTCAACCCCTCTCGGTCTATCCATATACCACTCAGGGAGCAATCTGATTGCAGTGTTCATCTGCTTAAAGCTCCTGTTGCCTGTGGGATGAAGTTTCCACACTTTAGCACAGCACCAAGGCCCTCTGCCGTTAGGCCTTGCCTGCTGGCCCAGGTCTCGATATGGCATACCCACATCTGGTATAGCCTTTGCTTTGGCCATACTGGATTCCTTAAATTTCCCTGAATACCTCATACTGGCTGCCTTAGGCTAGATTTCTTTGGTTGTAAGTAACAGAAATATGCTTTAAAGAGGCAGAAGCCTAAAGGGAATTTAGTGACAGGATCCCAAGGGTATCTGATGGACCCCAAGGGTCATGAGATTCTAAGAGGGACCAGTACTAGGAGGAGCAGGAAGGTGGCTCCTTACTTGGGCTCTCTCTTTTTGATGAACACACTTCTTCATCTCTACTTCATTTGGCAGGTCTATTTCACTCCTCTTTCTAGGTACACCAGCTTTCTCTGCTTCTTTCTGTCCACAGCTATCCATGAGTTTACATCACCCCAAATCAATTGAAAAGCTCAGGTAACATCCCAGTCTCCCATTTCCAGGAAAGCAACTCTGGTTAGCTCTGCTTTGGCCGGGGAGGTAGAACACACGTAGCTTGGAGAAGTGAGCCTTGGGTTAGAGACTTCTGTATGACACATACAAAAGTCTCTAAACTGTAACATTGCTGAGCCTTTGCATATACTATTCCCCTTTGCTGCATGTTCTTCCCTGCATCTCCAGTTGGCTAAATTCTATTCATCCCTCAAAAGGTAGGTCAAGATTTAGACCTTCCAGAAAGCCTCCCCAGGCTGAGTTACGAGTCCCTCCATGTGTTCCCATAAGACCGTTGCATAACTTGTCTCTAACGCTTATCACATTTGGGTTGTGTTAATTGATTTCTGGTCTATCTCTCCACTACGCCATGAGGTCACTGAACCTTTCACCTCTTTCCCTCTAGATTTGGAGGAATAGCTAGGTCTAAAATGGGGATAGATTCAACTTTTAAATGAATGAGTGAAACAGCCCATTAGTCTCCATCCACCACATGCAGGTTTTTTGAGGGGCTGGATTCAGGCATAAGATGGGAAAAAAGAAAATACCACAGTTGGCTTATTCTGGTGGCAGCGTGTTCTTCACTGTTCATCAGAGTTCCATGAATATCAGCCCTCGGGAAACTGCATAATTTAGGCTTAGTTTTCTACAAGTTTACAGGGTTGTGACTTCCTAGATGAAAATTGCCTAATTTCACTTAGTAGCTGATGTAAATAAGTGAATGGCTAAAGGCAGAACACATCAGATTTTAGAACAGATTTGAAAAACATCACTGCCTTTATATGACAGGCAAGTGGATGGTGGCTGTGTACATTTTGTATTAACACTATAACTAGGAACTCATTTGAACTTTATATGAAAATTGCTATGCATAAAGTTTAGTCCAAATTACTACATCCATAAGTTGGAAAAAAATTAAAGATTTAAATAAGTATTAATAGCTAACTTTTTTTTTTTTTCCTGGCCTTGCTGTGTGGCTTGTGGGATCCTAGTTCCCTGACCAGAGATTGAACCCACGACCTCGGCAGTAAAAGCACCAAGTCCTAACCACTGGACCGCCAGGGAATTCCCTAAGAGCTAACATTTATTGAAAGCTTTCCATGGTCTATTACTGAGCTAAGTGCTTTATATGTAGTAAATAACTAATTTAATCACTAGACTACCCTATGGGGCTAGTTCTCGTTAATTACTTTTTAGCCCATTTTACAGAGGAGGAAACTGAGACACAAGAGTTTAACTAGAGTCGGGATATGCATGCAGGGATTTGACCCCAGGGCCTACCCCTTCAAGCACTCTGCTAAACCACCTCAAGGTACGGGTTGGTACCTTTCTTCCAATACTTACCTGTTAATGATGGTTACTTAATTATGCCTTGTTTCACCATGCTTTAGTTGAGTTTTTCTTTTGAAACATCCTTTATGTTTATGCTTTTAGGTAAAAAAAAAATCTCTCTGTGCCTTACAAAATCCATGTTTGGAATTTCAATTTCTCCCTTTTCTTCCTAACACTGGTATAATAAAAAAATTTAACATTTTCTAATCTGCTGGATTGAAAAAATGCATCTCAAAGATGAATTAGTTATAGAGGTCTGCTGTACAATATAGTGTCCATAATTAGCCATATGATATCGTGCACTTAAAATTTTGTTAAGAGAGTAGATCTCAAATATTGTGTTCTTATCACAAAAAGCAAACAAACAAAAAACAAAACCAAAAACAACAAAAAAGCAAAAGCACAGAGGGACACAAGGAAATTTTCTGAGGTGAGGGATACGTTTATTATCTTGATTATGGTGATGGTCATGGGTGTAATCTATGTCCAAACTCATCAAATTGTTTACATTAAACACCTGCAGCTTTTTTGGTATGTCAATTACATCTCAAAGAAGCTGTTAAAAAAATGTAAAAAACCCCCTCTCTGTGTGGCTGTTAGGACTTGTGGCATTAAAAACTCTTGCAAGAAGCTTTAATCATGTTAATGTTTACCACTAAATGAGCTCCAAACGTTTACCTGCTTCACGTGATGGTTGGGAATAAATGAATAAGTGACGGAGCAACTTTGGAACTACCCTCTGGGTCTCTCTCAAAACCAGGTCTTCTTTCTCCCTGAATCTTTATCTACACGTGTGGAAGACAAAGGTCGTGGGCACAATGGCGAACCCTGCAATTTGTCCTGTGGGAATTAGGTTCCCCAGCGACTTGTGAGGAGGTGTCCCAGTACAGCAAAGAGGGGAATGAATGAGGAACCTGGAGACCTGGGTTCAGCACTGCTTCCATCACCTGTAGTTAAGACCTTTGGCAAGTGTCCACCTGTTCTGGGCAACAAGTAGCTCACCTGTCAAAAGGGGAGGTCAGTCTATAAGTGAATTTTTTAAGCTCCCTTCCACCCAGACAGTCTATATTTAGGTAAAGCAGTTCAAGGTCACCACTCCCAGATGGGCAGGTTTGACACTGTACAGCCCTAGCAGGGTGCCATTTGCAGAGAGCACAATGTGACAAACACACTCATTACATGTATATGTCCGAAGCGGAATTAGTAGAATCTTCCCATAAACAGAGGTATTTTATGCAACCTTGACCCTGGTCCCTGGGAGCTACTATGACACTGAGACCCTGGAAGCTTTCAGAAGCTCCCTGGGAGTCATTCTTATTCATTTTTGGCAGTTGACTTGGACACTTGGGCAAGGGAGTTAGGCAGGGGGTAGTAGAGGTGTCCAAATACCATAGCCAACTGTATAGTCTAGTGAAGTAAATCCCTTAGCATAATGCTGGACCTCCAAGCAAGTCCTCTAGAAACGCCAGCTGGTATTATTGCTGTAGTGGGAATAGAGAACAAACATGGGACAGGACACCTTGTGGGAATCAAGAGTTTGACCAAACTCTGGGTCAGCTTGGCACAGAGCCAGCTTTGCTAGGAAACCGGTGCTGCTGTTTATGGCCAGGGGAATGTGTCTGACATCAGACTTTGCAAGGCTCTGTTGGGAAATCAGTGATGCGTCTGTCTTCTCCGGGAAGGTGCCTTGTGCATGTTTCTGAAGCTGCAGGGGGAGGGGACTTAGGTTGGGGCAGTGATGTCTGCACCTCCCCGCATCCCCTCCCCACCACCACATCTGCCCCAACTTGGGCAGATGGAATGGTCAGGAGGAGGTCCCATGCAAGGCCACCTTGCCTTTGGCTAGAGGTCAGCTAAGGGGAGTTGTGGGGGTCTTAGAGAGCGGGTGTATGTGGAGAGAGAGAGGAAGTAGAATACGTACCCGTAAGGGAAAGAATCATCCTCACAGACAATGTTAATTCCAACAGGACATTTCTCATCTCCAGTTTGAAAAGCTTTGCCACCATTGCTTCTGAGTCAATGGGTTTTAAACTTGAGTTTTTTTTTTAATAACATTGACTTTTTTTTTTTTTTTTTTTTTTTTGCGGTACGTGGGCCTCTCCCACCGCGGAGCACAGGCTCCGGACGCGCAGGCTCAGCGGCCATGGCTCACAGGCCCAGCCGCTCCCCTGCACGTGGGATCCTCCCGGACCGGGGCACGAACCCGTGTCTCCTGCATCGGCAGGCAGACTCTCAACAACTGCACCACCAGGGAAGCCCAACATTGACTTTTTGAAAATTTATTTTTTATTGAAGTATAGTTGATTTACAATGTTGTGTTCATTTCTGCTGTACAGCAAAATGACTTAGTTTTACACATATATACATTTTTAAAATATTATTTTCCATTATGGTTTATCCCAGGATATTGAATACAGTTCCCTGTGCTCTACAGTAGGACCTTGTGGTTTATCCATTCTATATGCAATAGTTTCCATCTACTAACCCCAAACTCCCAGTCCATCCCTTTCCCCATACCCCCTCCACCTTGGCAACCACAAGTCTGATCTCTAAGTCTGTAAGTCTGTTTCTGTTTTGTAGATAGGTGCATTTGTGTCACATTTTAGATTCCACGTATAAGTGATATCATATGGTATTTGTCTTTCTCTTTCTGACTTATTTCAGTTAGTATGGTAATCTCTGGTTGCATCTATATTGCTGCAAATGACATTATTTCATTCTTTTTAATGTTCAAGTAGTATTCCACTGTATATATGTACCACATCTTCTTTATCCATTCATCTGTCAATGGACATTTAGGCTGTTTCCATGTCTTGGCTGTCGTGAATAGTGCAGCTGTGAACATAGGGTGTGTGTATCTTTTTGAATTATAGTTTTGTCGGGGTATATGCCCAGGAGTGGGATTGCTGGATCATATGGTAATTCTATTTTTAGTTTTCTGAGGAACCTCCATACTGTTTTCCATAGTGGCTGCACCAACTTACATTCCCACCAAAATAAACTTGAGTCTTGATCAGACTCATCTTGGGCTCCAAATTTCCAAGGACCCACCCTCAGCCATTCAGATTCCTTGGGCCTGGGACTATCACCTGACCTTAACCTTAAGCTGGGCTGGTGAGTTGGGTACCTTCTGTTTGTTCTTCCGGATCCATTCTCTGCGTTTCTCTACCACGCTCTATGCCCTGGGATGCTGACCAATATGGAAGGCCTTAGTGGATTCCCTGTCCTCTGGTTTCTCAGCTCAGCTGATAGGAGCCCTAGTCGGGTATCTGTGGGCAGAAGCTTCATGTCAGGGCATTTGTTGTCCCAGCTTTGTCCCTGCTGGATGCTGGGATTGGCTCTTGTCAGCTAGGCCTTATCATACAGCTTTCCCTCTGGGCTCCTGCAATGGCTTCCCTACCTCACTCCTTAGGTCTAGGGATAGTAACAGCTCTCAGTCGTTACTGGCCTTGGGGTGCTGACCAGTGCTCATTACTTTCCCCAAACCCTTCTCACACTTTTGTTAAAGGTCCCTTTATTCAATTCTCATGAGTTTGATGAAACTCTCTCTCCTTGCCCAGCTCCACTATGCCACCTGGTTCTTGCCAGGACCCGGATCCATTCAGGGCTTACCCGTAAAGCTGCATTTTAAGCAAGGAGTCCATTTTAAACACGGATATCGAAATTATTATAGAAATACATTAGAAATACTGCTCCAATGGCCTTGAATGCTTCTTAGTTCTCTTTTGGGTCCCTAGTGCTTAACTTACTTGAGACTAAGGTGATGTTTTTCAAAAGCAACTTTACCAAGAAATGAAGTTTAAAAAAAAAAAAAGGACTGATACTATTCAATGAGAAAATATAAAGGCATAGAAATGGGCATATCCACAAAGCCCAGCCTCCTCGTCCATAAGGAGGCCTATATCCATGCTAGCCCACAGGTCCCATCCACAGACACCAGGCCTCAGTTCCCTTGTTTTTGGAAAAACTCTGCCCCAACCAAATAAATTGGAACAATGCAAAACTGCATGAATTAATCATGAATGTTACTCTACCTTCCAGTTCTCTTTAACAATAACTCCTTTTAACAGTTTGGTATATATCCTCCCAGATATTTTTTGAACACTTATAAAACCATATATATTATAATGTTTTTACACAAATGGATAAGCCATTTACTACGTATTTTTTTTTGCGGTACGCAGGCCTCTCACTGCTGTGGCCTTTCCCGCCGCGGAGCACAGGCTCCGGACGCGCAGGCCCAGCGGCCATGGCTCACGGGCCCAGCCGCCCTGCGGCATGTGGCATCCTTCCGAACTGGGGCACGAACCCGCGGCCCCTACATCAGCAGGCGGACTCTCAACCACTGCGCCACCAGGGAAGCCCTCTACTTTCATTTTTCATTTAACATTATTTCTTGAAGATTTTCCCGTGTCCTTTCATATACAACAAACCCTCAGTATCACAGGGTATTTGTTCTAGGACCCCCTGCCATGGGTACCAAACTCCATGGATGTTCAAGTCCCTTATATAAAATAGCATTGTACTTGCATATAATTTCTGCACATCCTCCTGTATACTTTAAATCATCTCTAGATACCTTATAATAGTTAACACAATGTAAATGCTATGAAAATACTTGCTGATGGATAGCAAAGTCAAGTTTGGCTTTTTGAATCTTTCTAGAATGCTTTTTCCAAATATTTTCAATTCACAGTTGGTTGAATCCACAGATGCAGAACCCATGGATATGGAGGGCCGACTGTAACTACTTCATTATTTTAAAAAGATTTTTAAAAACAGTTTTATTGAAGTATAATTTACTTAATATAAAATTGACCGGCTTTAAGTACAAGATCTAATGATTTTTAGTAAATTCACAGAGTTGTACAACTTTTACCACAATTCAGATTTAGAGTATTTCCATCACCCTTAATAGAACCCTAGTGCCTGTCTGCAGTCACGCCCTGCTCCCATTCCCAGCCCCAGGCAGCCACTAATCTGCTTTCTGACGCTATAGATTTGCCTTTTCTGGGCATTTTATTTTAATGGACTCATACATGTGGTCTTCTGTTCTGGCTTCTTCCACTTAGCATCATGGTTTTAACCTTATGTTTAAACCACTGCCTTCAATGTATTCCATGGTGTGGACGCACCTTCATAGTTGAACTAGCCATTTCCCTATTGATGAACGTTAGGTTGTTTCTAAGCTTTGCATTTTATAAATAAAGCTGCAACAAATAGCCTATATACATTTGTCCACTTAGGTGGTATTTCTTTTTTTTTTTTTTTAATTTATTTATTTATGGCTGTGTTGGGTCTTCGCTTCTGTGTGAGGGCTTTCTCTAGTTGCGGCGAGCGGGGGCCACTCTTTATCGCGGTGCGCGGGCCTCTCACTATCGCGGCCTCTCTTGTTGCGGAGCACAGGCTCCAGACACGCAGGCTCAGTAGTTGTGGCTCACGGGCCTAGTTGTTCTGCGGCATGTGGGATCTTCCCGAACCAGGGCTCGAACCCGTGTCCCCTGCATTGGCAGGCAGATTCTCAACCACTGCGCCACCAGGGAAGCCCTGTGGTATTTCTATAGGGTACATTTCTAGAAGTACATTTCCTTGATCAGAGGGTGCGTGCACTAAAATAAGTGTGATCAAATTGCTTCTCTAAAGGTTGCACCTATTTACTCTCCTAGAAGTAGTGCATGATGATATTGTCTTCTAATCTGCTGAATTCTGACCCCAGAACTATAGGATGTAGAAGCCTCTGCCCAACTCCCTGCCAGGGTTCCTTGAAATGATGGGAGTTGTCCCTTTGTGCTTTTGATAATTTTCTTCATAGTTTTCCCCTTTATTTTAATGATTAAAAGCATTTTTATTGTGAATAGCACACATACTACAGCTTGTAGAAAACTTATGTTTATAGCTTAAAGAATGAAAGTACAATGAACCCCAGATATCTGTGATCTAGGTAAAGAAAGAGAATATTATTAGGACCCTCAAAAGCCCCAGTGTGCTCCTCCCTGATGGACTGAAACCTTAAAAAAACATGATCCAAACTTTTGTGGTAAACATTCCTTTTTCTTTAGATTCCTTTTTATAGGTAACATATATCCTTGTGAAAGATTTGTACGGAGTCCATTTAGCTCAGCTGGAGCTATGCTTCCCCCGATGCCCTTCCTTGCATAGCTCCAGGTTAGTGATGACCAGAAGAGACTTTAGCGTGGGATTTGGAGGGCTGGGGTAGGGCAGAAGCTGCATTTTTTTATGCTCTGGAAGGTCAGCGCTGCTGTGACGTTGCTGTGCTTATCTGCTGGCTGCTTTTGCTGGCTTGGCTGGAAACGGGTCCACAGTCCCGCACACTCCTGAGCCGGGAGTGTGCTGATCTGTGTGATACCGGAGCCAGCTTCTCCAGCAGGCAGGCCATCCACAGCCTGAGCTTGGGGGCTGCGAGAGCCCCACACAACTTTCAGTCTGTCCTCGCTCTTCTCCACTTCAAGTGCATCTTTCCTTCTCAGCTGTCTGTCCTGCCACTTTTCAGGTCCCAGAACCAGAAGCAAAGTCAACAGCCTGTTCTTGACTATTTAACCAGCTCCCAGGACTTCTCTGGTGGTCCAGTGGTTAAGACTCCACACTTCCACTGCAGGGGACGTTGGTTTAATCCCTGGTCGGGGAATTAAGATCCTGCATGCCACGAGGTGCGGCCAAAAAATTAAAAAAAAAAAAAAAAAGAAATGCTGGAAACTCCTCACCATGTGAAAAGACAGGTCTATGAACCAGGAAGGGTGTTCTCACCAGACACCAAATCTGCCAGTGCTTTAATCTTGGACTTTCAGCTTCCAGAACCGTGAGAAATAAATTTCTGTTGTTTACAAACAACAAACAAACAACAACAAAAAACCAGCTCCCAATTGCTATAGTCAGATCCCTGCTAACAAATCCCTCCTTCTAGTGATTCTGCTTTTCTAAAGTAACCTTGTGCGATAGAGCGTGTGTCTCAACACAGGGTTTAGTTTGGCCTGTCTTTGAACTTTGTGTTGGGCTCCGATTGCCTCTTAACTACCCTGCCTGCCAGCGCAGAATAGGGTAACCCTACCTGAGCCTGCTCCCACACCTGTGCCCCAAGCCTCAACTGGCCCTTACCTCTAGCAGAAGATGATGGAGACTCCAAACCCCAGTGCCAACACAGATGAGTCTAGGCACTGAAGAGGTAGACTGGCCCTGCCGAGTGAGCAGAATGCTCTGAGAAGTTCAATCTATGTATTATCCATTCATTCATAAGATGTCTAAAAATTTACCATTAGAAAAGCAAAATATCTGAAGAAATGAACTAGGAATTTTTATTCCAGTTCCATTACTATTTAGCCATGAGATTTTGGTCAAGTTGCTTTGCTTGGCCCTCAGTTTCCTCATTTATGTATTAAAAGAGTTGGCCTTGGGGGGGTTGTCTCTAGGTTTCCCCTGGGTTTGCTATTGTGTGATGATGTGGTCCTCCTTGTGGGCCTACATGTGATGCGCTTCAATGTGATGTGCAAACTGGAGGTACTTCTTCTCATCATCCAAGAGAGGCTGGTGGCTGTACTGATGTCATGAGAAAAGGGAGCCCATCCTGCAGAGTCTGGGGAGGGATTGTGGGGGAGGAAGATGTCATAAACTTTGGGGACAGAGAAAAAAGACAGATGGTGTTAGTGTAAGTATAGGAACTGGAAGCAAGAGGGTCCAGCTCAGACTCAGTGGGCAGATCTAGGCAGAAAGCTGCTGGGCCCTGACACAGTGGGACTTAAGCCTGGAAAGATGGGAGGGAAGAAAGAAATCAGCAACTCAAAAGCATGCCCTGTCCTAGTGATGGCTTGACTGGTCGATTATTTATGCCAAGACTGTCTTTTTGCGGAGCACAGGCTCCGGACGTGCAGGCTCAGCGGCCATGGCTCACGAGCCCAGCCGCTCTGCAGCACGTGGGATCTTCACGGACCGGGGCACGAACCCATGTCCCCTGCATCGGCAGGCGGACTCTCAACCTCTGCGCCACCAGGGAAGCCCCCAAGACTGTCTTTATATGTGTATGTGAGAGAGAGTGTAAGAGCCAGGGATAAATATTAATAGTTCACGTAAGTACAACTCAGCCTCTGCCTCATTGCTTCTGGGCTTATTTTATCCTCTTGTTTTCCTTGGAGAACCATGTTTCCTCTAGCCCTTGTTCAGGGAGGAAAGAGCAGTGTTCCTGGCACCAGAGTGGCCTCCTCCCACCGACAGTCATCTCAGCGAGCCGTCCTGTCCGTTTGCCTTGTCCTGTCAGGACACCATTGGTCCCTCTGGCAACTTGGGTGTTTTGTAAATACACATTCCCTTGCCTTTCCCTCCTGCTGAATCAGAAGCTGTTCTGAAGACTCAGCCAGAGCACCTAAGTCATGCTTGATTCTGAGTTTAGCCCAGTGCCTGACAGAGTGAGCTTGGAACAAGGGATTATTGTTGAATTAATCCTACTTGTTTTTTTTTTTTGCGGTACGCAGGCCTCTCACTGCTGTGGCCTCTCCCATTGCGGGGCACAGGCTCCGGATGCGCAGGCTCAGTGGCCATGGCTCACGGGCCCAACCGCTCTGTGGCATGTGGGATCTTCCCGGACAAGGGCACGAACCCGTGTCCCGTGCATCGGCAGGCGGACTCTCAACCAGTGTGCCACCAGGGAAGCCCAATCCTGCTTGTTGACTGCAAAAGGAAAAGCACTTTCGTGAGTTAAGGGTAGTGGTTACTGAAGCTCAGAGGTTTGCCTACGTCTGCCTGGAGAGGCCTCTTGTCATAGCCACAGCTGCTGTCTCCTTGATTTAATGGTCAGAGAGTTGTTAACATGAAAGGGATTGGAAGCTGGTAAAAGTTTGGTGACAGTGAAGTTCAGTTCCCCTTGTTTCCTTCCTTCCTTAGTAGGCTGCTCAGAGCCAGAGCCCCTCCTGCCCAAGACCCTTCAGAGACAAGCCCTATGAACAGGGGCTGTACCAGGGTGAGGCACTCTGTTTTGATTGTTTATATACCCAAAGCCCTGGAAGAGTAGGTTCTCAATACTGTTGAAGGAATGAGTCCAATTCTTTGTTTTGTCTGGGTGACATAGTCATTTTCCCATTCTGCATGAGTGCCCTTTTGTCAAACCTGAATGATGGGTGTGTGTGTGTGTGGGAGAGGGGAGAGTGTGAAGGATGACTCAAAGTGAGAGTTGCTGGTCGAGCTCAGAAGAGCTCTCTGACTTCCAACTACCCAATCCAGCTGATTTGGTAGACTTTCTTGGCCGTTCTAAGTCCCACCCTTGACACTCTTGACTCCTGTTTCACCCAAGGATACGAGAAGCACAAGATGATCCCAGGACATGTTTCCTTCCATAATACATGTTCAGCAGCAGGAGGCTTGGGTTGGGGAAGAAGGAAGAAATACCAGCCTGCATTTCGATTTTAGACCTTCTCTCTATGTACGCGATAAACACGAAGGGATTTATTTATTGTAAAGACCCTCATTCAGGACCTCTGCTCACTCTTGCCCAACCTCTCTGTAGCACTTTGGATGTTTTTTGTTGCAAGTAATGAAATACCCAACTAAAAGCAGTTTATACAAAAAAAAGACATTTAATTATCTCACTTAAGAAGTTACAGGTAGGTGGTTCCAGTGGTTCAAGTTTGCCTTTTTGGAACTAGGTTTTTTGTTTTTAATTGTGGTAAAATATACATAACGTAAAATTTACCATTTTACCCATTTTAAAGTGTACGGTTTAGTGGCGTTAAGTACATTCACATTGTTGTACAATTGTCACCACTGTCCATCTCCAGAACCTTTTCATCATCCCAAACTGAATTATGTACCCATTAAACAATAACTCCCCATTTTCCCCTTTCCCCCCAGCCCCTAGTAAACACTATTTTATTTTCTGTCTCTATGAATGTCACTATTCTAGGTACTTCATATAAGTGGAATCATATAACATTTGTGTCTGGTTTATTTCACTTAGCAGAATGTTTTCAAGGTTCATCCATGCTGTTGCATGTATCAGAATTTTATTCCCTTTTAAGACTGAATGATATTCCATTGTAGGGGTAGATCACAGTTTGTTTATCCATTCATCTGCTGATGGGTATTTGGGTTGCTTTCACCTGTTGGCTACTGTGAATAATGCTGCTATGAACATTAGTGTACAAATATTTGTTTGAGTCTCTGCTTTCAGTTCTTTTGGGTATACACCTAGAAGTAGAATTGCTGGATCATAAGGTAATTCTATGTTTAATTTTTTGATGAACTGTCACACTGTTTTCCACAGTGGCTACACCATCTTACATACCCACCATCAGTGCACAAGAGTTGTAGCTTCTCCGTATCTTTGCCAGTGCTTGGTATTTTCTTCTTTCTTTCATTCTTTTTTTTTTCTTTATAATTATCATCATAATATGTGTGAAGTGGTACCTCATTGTGGTTTTGATTTACATTTTCCTAATTATTAGTGATAAGCTCTTTGTTTATGTTCTTTGGAGAAATGTTTATTCTCTAATTCTTTTGCCTAGTTTTGAATTAGGTTGTTTGCTTGTTTGTTTGTGTTTTGCTGAGTCGTAGGAATTTTTTATAAGGATATTAACCCCTTATAGGATATACGATGTCAAATGTTTTCTCCCATTCTGTGGTTTGCCTTTTCACTCTGTTGATAGTGTCCTTTGCTGCATAGAAGTTTTCAACTTTGGTGCAGTCCAATTAAACTACTTTTTCTTTTGTTACCTGTGTTTTTGGTGTCATATCCAAGAAATCATTGCCAAATCCAATGACCTGAAGATTTCCCTCTGTGTTTTCTTCTAAGAGTTTTATAGTTTTAGCTCTAACTTTAAGTCTTTGATCTGTTTTGAGTTAATTTTTGTGTATGGTGTAAGGTGAGGGTCCACTTTCATTCTGTGCATGTGGGTATCTGATTTTCCCAGCACAATTTGGTGAAAGACTGTCATTTCCCCCATTGAATAGCCTTGGCACCCTTGTTGAAAATCGTTTAACTGTTTATGCTTAGGTTTATCCTGGGCTCTTTATTCTCAGGTTCTTTTTATTAAAAAATTAATTAATTTATTTATTTTTGGTGCATTGGGTCTTCGCTGCTGCTTGCGGGCTTTCTCTAGTTGCAGCAAGCAGGGGCTACTCTTCATTGCAGTGCGTGGGCTTCTCATTGCAGTGGCTTCTCTTGTTGTGGAGAACTGGCTCTAGATGCACGGGTTTCAGTAGTTGTGGCTTGCAGGCTCTAGAGCGCAGGCTCAGTAGTTGTGGCGCATGGGCTTAGCTGCTCCGTGGCATGTGGGATCTTCCCGGACCAGGGCTTGAACCCGTGTCCCCTGCATTGGCAGGTGGATTCTTAACCACTGCGCCACCAGGGAAGTCCTCTCAGGTTCTTTATATCCTTTGGCTCCAACAGCTCGAGTGTGTTGGGCATACTTTTCGTCTCATTTCCACAAAATGGCTGCCTTGGCACCACACAGCATATCCTATAACCATATTCAAAAACAAGAACCAAAGATATGTTTCCCTTTCTCTCTCTCTCTCTCTCACATCAGGAATACTTCCCAGGGGTTTCCTGGCCTCAGTAGACTTTGTAAGCAATGATGCACTGAAGCCAGTTCGTGTGTGCTTGTGAAAGCAGATTATTACATTTTCTAGATCTTGTGATCTCGTTGCTAAACACTGCCACCTTGAAATCGGTCATGGTGGGAGCATTTAGTTACACCACAGAACATGGTAAACGCTACAAATCAAGACTTTTTCCCCCAGGAAAGTGATTTACCAGCACACAATTTGCCTTTAATTCTTATTTATCAGAACCAGATGAAATGGCCACTGCTGGCTTAAGGAAGTCTGAGAAAGTGAGTATCTGTCATTTTCAGCCTCTCTCAAGGGAGGTAGACTTCGTTAGCCGGCAAGGAAAGGGAGAGTTGGGGAAGCAACCAATGGCGTTTGACACTAATGTCTCCCAATGGTGGGAACTTTTTGTAATCACTTAAAAGAATATCTTCAAAGAATGCCAGAAGACAGAGTGCTGTGGTCTCAGTGGTAGGATGGACTGAGCTCTAGCAGTTGACATGGTAATTACGATAAGAGGTGGGGGCCAGGGCTTTCGAATCCATAGCTGGGGGCCTAGTAAGGATGTGGCCTCAGCAACTTCCTGTAACCACAATGGGGGGCTGCCTGGACACAGGGCTGTGAGCAGCCAGAGGACATGCGGCTTGGGGCGGATGCTGAAGGGAAGGGAGGAGCCCTGCGTGCGGTCTCAGAGGGTAGTAGAGGTGTTCCCTGAAGAAGAGCCAACGAAGGAAGGCCTGCCGTCCTTGGCCAAGAACTCCTTGCTGACCAGGCCATGGATGGCCATGATCCTGAGGAGTCCGTGGCGAAACTTCTGGCCAACGAAGACGTAGATGAGAGGATTGAGGCAGCTGTGGAGGAAGCCCAGGATCTCGGTGGCATCCAGGGCCCGGCCGATGTCATTGCGGCGCTCACAGGTCTCCGCGATCACCCGGACCCTCATGAGGGTGTCTGCAACCAGGACCAGGTTGTAGGGCAGCCAGCAGAGCAGGAAGACGAGCACGACAGCAAAGATGACCCGCATGGCCCGGTGCTTCTGCCCCATGTGGGCCGCAAAGAGCGTGCGCAGGGTGAGTCCGTAGCAGATGAGCATGACCAGCAGGGGCAGGAGGAAGCCAAAGGTCTGGGGCAGGACCCGCATCACCATCCGCCACTTCGTTGTATTGGCACCCATGTCCTCGTAGCAGACTGGGCTGGAATAGGGTGGGTGGATGGCCCTTCGGAAGACGAAGATGGGCAGGGCCAGGATCAAGGACAGGACCCAGATGCCTAAACATATGAACCTGACCCAGTGCCGCTTCTGGGTCAGCATGCGTGTGGCATGGACAATGGCCAGGTAGCGGTCCACGCTGATGCAGGCCAGCAGTAGAATACCACTGTAGAAGTTGACTTCCTTCAGGAGTGAGACCACCTTGCACAGGGCTGTGCCAAAGATCCAGCCCTTTGCCTTGGAGGTGGCCCAGACAGGCAAGGTCAGGGCGAAGAGCAGGTCAGCCATGGCCAGGTTCAGCAGGTAGACATCGGTGACGGAGCGGCCCACCCGGCTGTATAAGATGACCAGCATCACCAGGGAGTTTCCCAGGAGGCTCAGCAGGAAGACCAGGGCATAGATGACGACCACGGCATACTTGTTGATAACCAGAGATTCCGGCTGGCATGGGGCAGAGTCTGGTAGAATAGAGGGCAGGTCAGTGTTGTAACTGTAATTACCAAAATCTTCGTCACTGTAGTTTTCCCAGTTAAATCCTTCCATATTTGAAGTAAACTTAATTTCCGGCCTAGAGAAGAGAGACGAGGGTTACCGCACAATAAATCTCCCCAGATTCTAGTCTGTCTGCTCACAACATTTAGATAGGATTCTTTGTGTTAGCTTGTATATTACATGGAAGTAACTTTCACTTCAAGGAATGGCCAGAGCACTAAGGTTTGGGAGACATATTTAGTAAAAAATGATACATTTCACAAAAAGTGTCCAGTTCCCTTCAACATCAGAGAGACGTTCTTATCACTTTCCATAACACTGCTATCACCCAAACCATTGTTGAAACGTCCCCTTGGATAATCCCTACAGAACATGTCTTGGATCCTCGGTGGTGGGCATCTCTGACTATTGAGGCTGATTTTAATGTCAGAAACATGAGGTACCACCGAGTTCTCAATCTGGGGGACTAAGCAGGCAATCCAATTGTATTAGATCCCTAGGAAAAGCTCATCAAGGCTTGACTATAAACCTAAGAGATGAGTCCCTTTGTCCAACTTTCTGAAAGGTGTTTTAAAAGAAGTGTTCTGGAAAAACAGTCTGAGTGATAGCAGCGTGGAGTTTCAGGATGCTCGAGCTAAGAGAAAGTTGACTCCACTAGTACAGCCCAGCATTTTTCTGCTGAGATGTGTGGGGCCTGCTCGGGGCATACTGATGTAGTTTGAAAAAAATATATTAAAAATCATAAGCAGGTGGCTGACTGATTCTCCACATGGGTGGAAATGTAACAGATTATCTTGGGAGCTCTGAACAGGCATAGTCTGCCATGTAGGGGTGAGCAGAGAAAGGCAGTATGTTCCCAGCCTAAGGAGGAGGGGCAGCAGGCAGCAGAGAAGGCAGGTGGAGATACACGATCCTTGTTTTGGTGGCTTTTGAGTCCTGCTGGGGACCCTTCCTGCCTTGCTAGTGAGTTCCTTCTTCCAGACCTGACTCTCCAGCACACCTAGCTAACCTCTGTGGGCTCTGCCCTTGTTATGGGGGTAGCAGAGAGCCTTCTTTTGGGGGAAGCTGCAGCCACCCTGAAAGATTAACCCAGTTTGCAAAGAGGAAGTAAAGTGACCAGCTACTGAATTAGCTTCCTTTTGAACCACAAAATATATCAGCATCATACCATTTCTTTATAACAAGATATGGCCATCCTGTTACCCTATGCCAGTCTGTAGCCCACCTCAACATGGAACCCTGTGTTAAAGTGAAGAACATAAAGTAAAAAGGCTCAGGACCTACCTCACACTCACTAGCATGATCATAATTTAAAAAGAAGGACTATGACGATGGTGATGAGTATGTGAAGAAGTTGAACCCCTCATACATTGCTGGTGGGAATGTAAAATGGCGCAGTTGCTTTGGAAAACGGTTTGGCAGTTGTTAAGAAAGCTAAATGTAGAGTTACCATACGACCCCGTGATTCCACTCCTAGTGTACCCAAGAGAATAGAACACATACGTCTGCACAGAAACTTGTATGTGAATATTCTTAGCAGCATGCAGCGAAAAAGTGGAAGTAATCCAAATGTCCATCAGCTGATACACAGACAAGCAAATTGTGGCATACACATACAAGGGAACATTATTCAATCACAAAAATTAATGAAGGGCTTCCCTGGTGGCACAGTGGTTGAGAGTCCGCCTGCTGATGTAGGGGATGCGGGTTCGTGCCCCAGTCCCGGAAGATCCCACATGCCATGAAGCGGCTGGGCCCGTGAGCCATGGCCGCTGAGCCTGCACGTCCGGAGCCTGTGCTCCACAATGGGAGAGGCCACAGCAGTGAGAGGCCCGTGTATCGGAAAAAAAAAAAAAAAAAAAAATTAATGAAGTACTGATACAGGCTACAACATGGATGAACCTTGAAAACATTATTCTAAGTGAAAAAAGCCAGACAAAAAAGGCTTCATACTGTATGATTCCATGTATGTGAAATGTCCAGAAGAGGCAAATTGTTAGAGACAAAAAGTAGATTAGTGGTTGCCAGGGGCTGGGGGCGGGGGAGTGTTACTGAGTACAGGGTTTCTTTTTGGGGTGATGAAAGTGCTCTGGAATTAGACAGTGGCAATGATTATGTAATTTTGTGAATATAGATCTTCCTCAACTTATGATGGGGTGATGTCCCAGTAAACCTATCATAAGTTGAAAATATCCTAAGTCGAAAACGCATTTAATACACCTAACCTACTGAACATCATCGAGTAGCCTAGCTTACCTTGTATGTGCTCAGAACACTTACATTAGCCTACAGTTGTGCAAAATCATCTAACACAAAACCTATTTTACAATAAAGTGTGGAATACCTCAAGTAATTTATTGAATACTATACTGAAAGTGAAAAATAGAATGGTTGCTTGTATGGGTAAAGAATGGCTGTAAGTGTATCGGTTGTTTATCCTCATGATTGCGTGGCCGCTGCCCAGCATCATGAGAAAGTATCCTATTGTACATTGCTAGCCTGGGAAAAGATCAAAATTCAAAATTCGAAGTACAGCTTCTAGCTAAGGAGTATCACTTTTGCACCATCATAAAGTTGAAAAATTTTAAGTTGAACCATTGTAAATTGGGGACCATCTGTATACAAAACCCCACTGAATTGTATACTGTAAATTGGTGACTTTTTTTTCTAAAAAATTTTTTATTGAAGTATAGTTGATTTACAATGTTGTGTTAGTTTCAGGTGCACAGCAAAGTGACTCAGTTACACATACACATTACATTCTCCTTCAGATTCTTTTCCATTATAGGTTATCACAAGACACTGAATATAGTTCCCCATGCTATGCAATAGGTCCCTGTTGTTTATCCATTCTACACACAGTAGTGTGTATCCGTTAATCCCAAACTCCTAATCCATCCCTTTCCCCTCCATTTCCCCTTTGGTAACCATAAATTTGTTTTCAATGTCTGTGAGTCTCTTTCTGTTCATTTGTATCATTTTTTTAGATTCCACATATAAGTGATATCATGATATTTGTCTTTCTCTGTCTGACTTACTTCACTTAGTACGATAATTTCTAGGTCCATCCATGTTGCTGCAAATGACATTTTTCATTCTTTTTTATGGGTGAGTAGTATTCCTCTGTGTGTGTGTGTGTGTGTGTGTGTGTGTATGCACATAAGATGACTTTTATAGTATGTGAATTATATCTCAATTAAAAAAGATTAATCAAAGATATATAGGCTTGCAAAGGAAACACAAATATTAAAACAACAATATCATCATCATCATCATCAACAACAAAGGTCCTAGGAAGCTTTTCTCTTTAGCAGAAGAAACTGTTACTGTCAATCGTACATAGCAAAAAAAGCTAAGTGAGGTTAGGGAAACTGGAGAAACAATGCCCCTTTTCCCTAGAGTGAGAGAATTCTTAGCCTTCACCTTCCTGAGAAGGTATTTCTCCCCTAAGTGATGGGAGCCAGATAAATTGCCTTCTCAGCACACGGGTACCACAGATAGAGCAGATTAGATCAGTCTGTGAACCTAAACGATGTGATGATAAGGATGGGGCCCAGTTGGCCAGGAGGCAGGGACGGTAGTGAGAGAGGTGGATAGTACAGCTGGCTCAGCCAGTGGTGCTGACAAAACCTGCGTGAAATCACTGACTCTGCAGCCCCAAGGTCAAGAGCAAGTTTGCTCAGAAGCCCAGGGTAATGTCTAATGAAGTCACAAGGTGGGTCACTTCCGGGAGCAGATGATCAGAGGTGTTCTTAAGGGAACCCATGACCTAAGAGAAGACCACCTTTGCGAGTGGTTACAGAGCATGATGGATGCAGAGAACTTGTGCCCTTAGAGAGGAGAACCCCACATTTACAAGCATTGGCCGCGAGAAGGCAGAGCTGCGGCAGCCGCAGAAGCTGCCTCTCAGAAGAAGCAGCAACAGCGAAGCATGTTTCACAGACAAGTCCTCATTCTGGATAATCCAGCGCTCGGCTGTGCCGGAGCTGGGCTGGAGGTGTGCGGGCGAACTCCCGCTCCCAGACGTGAAGTCTCAGCTTCAGGGTGCAGAGGGAGACCATGCAAGTTAGGACAGAAGGTAGAGAACTCAGAAACGGGAACCAGGCCAGGGCAATGACCTCCAGCCACTGGAGGGTGAGGGAGGGGAATGTTTCGTTGTTGTTTGTTTGGTTTTTAATTTACCAGTCTCTGGTGAGGATGTTTTGACGTTAAAGGGAGAAACTAAGGGAAGGGAGATACACATCTGAGACCCACTTTGTGCCTCACAGGTACATGGTCTCGTTCGGCAGTTATAAATAGACAGTCACAGCAAGGCTCAGAAACCAGCCTGTGGTCACAGAGTCTCTTAGTGCCGCAGCCCGGATTCCAACTAGGTGTGCATGGCTTCACACGCTATTTTCAGTCTACAGATCTACTTCTCACAAAAAAAAAAAAAAAAAAAAAAAAAAAAAAAATCACAGCTCATGTAACAAATATAGCTGTAAGCTAAGTTCTTGAGATATCATGAAGTTAACCTGGCTCTGGTTCGCTCCCATTGTTTGATGTTTTGTGCATTGCTTTCTTTGCTATTCCTTAGGTCCAGAACGAGAGAAACAGCCCTTACAGGAATCAGAAACCAAATGCCCTTGAACTGACTGGTCCCTGCTGACCACCCAGTCATGTTCTCGGTAACCGAGCAGGAGATCCCCTCAGTGAATGAAACTCCCAGCCCCTTAATGACTCATGATAGTTCAAAAACTCATGGAAAGGATGATTCTAATTTACTTCATGAAAATGCTACATTGACAAAAGCCCAAACATTTAAGGCAATCTTTTTAACAACGGCAACACAATAATAACAACAACAAATTCAAGGTTATTTGTATACAATTCCAGTGTCCTTTCTCTCTAGAAATATAATCCACACATATTTACATTTAATATAGGGGAAGAGGGCCTCAGTAGTATCTGGATCTTCCTCAGACCCAATCCTAGCCAAGGCAGGGAGAGCCGGCTGGGTCTGTAAGAGAAGGCGGTGGGCAGCCAGTTGCCCTAGGTGCTTGTTGGACAGAGGTGTAGGGAAGAGGGGCAGAACCTCTCCCTTTGGGGATAGGGAGGCCTAGAGAGAGAATGGAGAGACTGAGGAGTGTGGGGATAAGTGGAGGGGATAAATGGAGGCTGGGTGTCAAGGGGGGACAGAGAACAGAGACATTCTGGAAGGGTGTTCCAAGACTTACCAGGATTCTGGGCTTGTCACCTGTGGGACACCTCCAGGAATGCAGATGTGCCTGACACAAAGGGCGGCAGTGGTGAGAACACAGTGGAGGAAGTGAGTGGTGGATTAGATTGCTCAACTCTGGGGTGGAGCCCCTGAGGGTGTGGGATGCCTTTGATAGCTTGAATAATTAATTCCCAGGTCAACTCTTTGATAACTAGTAGTCATTTTATTAACTGGCAGAGTTCACACTGGGAAGGGGCCTGTGGGGTTTTCTAGCCAATCTTTCCATTTCACAGATGAGGAAACTGAGGCCCACCCAAAGGAAGTAGTTGGCCCAGGACGGCACGGATTTCTCTTATCTTTGCCCTGAGCTCAGCAGCCCCTGGCTCTTTCAGCCACCCTGTCTGACTCTCCCCACAATCCAGCTGTCTTGGGCACCCCACGCTTACAACCCAGCAGCACTACTGCTCTTAAACATCTTTCCCATCTCAAAGGGGAACAGCTCTTTAAGGCAACAGAAACAGAACTAGCTTCTGGTGCATCTGGTGGCTTTCTTCCCTGGACTTAATGCCTCTTGTCTCCACCCCATTCACCCTGGGCATCCTTAAAGCCTCACAGATTCCTTCTCCATGCCACACCCCTTTGAGAACTCCCATCCCCAAATGGGGGCCCGGTTCCACCTCACCTGGTCTTTCACCTCCCTCCCCAACCATCTGCTCTGACCGCATGCCTCTCTTAGGGCATTGCTATTTTTTCTTAGCTTGTCCACTTGGAATTGGATCTGCAGTAGCTACTACCTTTGGAACCAAGACCATCTAATTTGGAAAGAAAGCCATTTGGTAAAAGTTAAAATCCCACCCAAGTTCAAATACATTTTTGAAAACAGTGTTGAGTGACACCAAGAATATATTTTGTCACATTTGCTGTTGATAATAATTGAAAGGATAAATCCAGGCACAGCAGTGAACACTAATTCACTGCTCCCTCCTAAGCCCCCACCCCAGTGATTGATGCCTCAGTCCCCTCCACTACTCCTTACCCTGACCTGTTGCTCCATGCATCCCAGGGACCACACAGTGCTCAAAGCCTGTGGCAAACTCATCTAAGCTGCCTACCCCTAGGAAAGAGCCTTTGAGTCTAGCTATTTAGCAAACGTTCTTTGTCACCTTTCTCTTTTCCATTGTGGAGAACACAGTGACTCCTTGCCAGGTGATGCTAAACCCAGGCAAAGGCCCAGGACACACAGAGAGAGGCCATGAGAACAGCAGTTAAGAACTCTGCTAGCCTAGCAACTCTGGGCAAGCGACTTTTCCTTTCTGAGTCTCAGTTTACTCATCTGTAAAATGAGGCCAATGATAGAATCTAACTAACTGGGTTGTGCTGAGGATGAAATGGGGGATTACCTGTAAAGCCCTTAAGACACATATAAAGCACGATGTTAGCATTTATTGTTGTGATTATTATTACTGAAATAGTTAATTAACTAATAGCATGGGTTCTCTCCCACTACATCCCCAAGCAAGAGAAAGCATCGGGTCTGCTTTCGGGGCTGACTTCCAGGTACCTCTTAATTTGCTTTAACCTGACTAGCAATAGTCACATGAGCTCTAACGTTGAGTGCCTGCTAAGGCCTAGCTTCCAGGGAAAGTGCTTTTCAGAATCTGTATCATTTAATCCTCACAACAACCCCATGGAGTGTGCACTTTCTGAATGAGGAAACTAAGACTCCGGAGTTAGGCAACTTACCTAGAGTGACGCAGATGAACTGACTTTTAAGCAGTTTTTGAGACTTTTTTTTTTTAAATCTGACTTCAAATCTGCTATTGTGTCCACTGCTGTGTGGGGCTGAGCTCCACTAAGTACCTCTCTGTCCCAGACAACTGGGTGTGCAAAGGACAGCCCAGATTTGACATTTCCTTAACCATCCTACTTCTTGATTTTCATTAGATTGATTTCATTTCCACTGAGCCCACAGCAGGCCTACCAATGGTGGGGTGAATACAGAACCGGCATCCAGTCCTGGTTCTGCTGTTAATGGTCAGGGTGAGCTTGGGCAGGTCATTTCTCTCTGTGCCTCAATGTGGTCCCCTGGAAAATGAGATTAGCCACATGTGGCTACTTAAATTTAATATGTTTGTAAATGCACTTCATATTTATACTTAAAGGGCATTATACTGTGCACTTAAAAAAATTTATTTATTTTTGGCTGCGTTGGGTCTTCGTTGCTGCACGCAGGCTTTCTCTAGTTGTGGCTAGCGGGGGCTACTCTTCGTTGTTGTGTGCAGGCTTCTCAATGTGATGGCTTCTCTTGTTGCAGAGCTCAGGCTCTAGGCACGTGAGCTTCAGTAGTTGTGGCATGCAGGCTCAGTAGTTGTGGCGCACGGGCTTAGTTGCTCTGCAGCATGTGGGATCTTCCTGGACCAGGGCTCGAACCCGTGTCCCCTGCATTGGCAGGCAGATTCTTAACCACTGCACCACCACGGAAGTCCCTTAAATTTAAATTGATTAAAATAAAATAAAAATTTAGTTTCTCATTTTAAGTGCTCAATAGCTACATGTGACTAGTGGCTACCATATTGGACAGTGCAGATACAGGACATTTCCATTACTGTAGAAAGTTCATTTGTACCGTGCTGTCTTTGTGCAGACTTATTTTGTTCCTGCAATTCACCACTTCAGTTCTCAGGGGACTCAAAGGAGGAGACTGAAGTTTCCAAATTCCTTCTATCAGAAATAGTCCCCAGCAGCCCGAAGACCGAACTGCTCACCTACCTGTTGTTGCTGCTACAGCTGCTGTGTTATTGGAGTGGCCACTGATTTCTCCTCTGTGACTCAGGGCTTGAGAGCTGTCACACCTGTTGGACAGGAAAAAAGCAAAGCAGCCTTTACGTGGAAAGTTCTGACCCAGGGCTGCTGAGGGGGAAATCCAGGAGGCCCACCAGGGGAGGTGTTCCTGCAGAGGAGCAACGAGGTCTGTTCTGGGACTCTGACTGAAGGCCAAGCCTCCTCCTGGCAATTGTGTAATGAGAGCTGGGAATTTTCATGCCTTCTTGTCTAATGGCTTCTGCAAGAGTCTGCCAGTCTGAAGGTGGAGGTTTACCTAGTTGACCTCTGTCTCGTTTTCAACGTACACTTCCTTCTTTACAAGGGAGATGCAGGCAACCCCAGCCCCCAGCTGACACGTAAGCCTGAATTTGTGTGTACCCTTTCTTCCTTCCTTCTAGGAGCAGCGTGAGAAGTATCCTTCCTTCTCTTTCGGTCCTGCACCTGGCTGTGGGACCCCACTGCACCTCACGTCCTTGAAGGTCGTGCCTTGTGCACCCTCTGCTTCTCAACCACCTCTTTCCCTGAACTTGCCTATGTCTTTCTCTCCCTCCCTCTGTTCTAGAACTCCTTTAGCGACCACTCCCCCTGGGCCCTCCATTTCACAGGCAAGCTTCTTGAAAAAGCAGTGAGCAGTTGCCTTTTCCACTTTGCCAGCTTCTTGTTCCCTGTTCAACCCACTGTAACCAGCTTCCTGCCCACTGTACTGAGGAAACAGCTTTTGCCAATGTTCCCAGTGACCTAGGGTTGCTAAATCCAGTAAACTCTTTTCTTAAATAAAGCTGTTTTAATATTATAAAAATAAACTGTGCATATTGTAAAGAAAGCAGGTGGTAAAAAGCATATAAATTAAAATGTGATTCTCTTCCATCCTTCTGTTCACCTGTATCTTGTGAATATTTTTCCAGACTTCCCCCATGCACATACAAACATGTTTTTTCCTTCTTTAATAAAATACTATTTAACTAGTTATATTGTTCTGCACTTTAACAATGTATCATGTACCTATTTCACATCAGTACATATAGATCCATCTTACTCTTTTCAGTGATGACATAATGGCCCATGGCAAGGACATACCTGACTTATTTGATAATTACCTTATAGATGAATATTTAGGTTCTCACTATGAACATTTTTGGATATTGGTCTTTGGAAACTTGTACGAGTGTTTCAGTAGCTTAAGTATAATTTTGCTGGGTCATAACTGTGCATGTTGATATGTTGATAAATACTACTCATTGCACTTCAAAAAGACTGTTGCAGTGTATTCTCCTATTACCAGTTTATGAAAGGGCCTGTTACCCTGTCTACTCATACTGTCTCATACTTGTCAATCATGGTAAAATACCTTCTCCCAGCCTGCAGTATGCTTTTTAACTGTATTTACGGTGAAATGGATACCGTTCAAGCCTTATCTTATTTGATCTCTGAACCATTTAACCCCACTGATCCCATTGTTTTCTTATTGCTCAGAGAACTTCTCTTGGTCTTATTTGTTACTTTTTTTCTCAATTCATTCCTCAAATAGGCATGTTCCTCAGAGTCTGCCTCGGTCCTCTTCTCTACCTGTTCTCCCTAGACTAGTCCTCCTGCCTCCTTGGCTTCAGCCCCAACCCAGTATGTGCCAGTGTCTCCTACGCCTATAGTTCCCAGCTCCTCTTCTAAGCTTCTCTTTAAGCTCAAATTCTTACATTTAATCACTTCCTGAATCTCCCCTGAGGTCCCACAGATGCTGCAAACTCAACATGTAGAAAACCGGTCTCACGAATTCCCTGACACGGGTGCCCCTCCTCCTTAACCCAGAAACAGGCGTGCCCCTCACGCTTGCCTTGCTCTTCCTCTCCACGAACGCCATCTCCTTAACATCTCTCTTGATTATCTCTTCCTCACCGTCTTCACTGATGGTGTTAGGTTCTGCTTTATTTTCTCTTGCCTAAACTACTGTGTTCTTCATGGGATGGCTGTGATTTCAGAGCTAGACTGTCTGTGTTAGGATCCCAGCAATGTCAGTGGTTGTAGACCTCAGGCAAGTTATTTCATCTCACGGGACTCAGTTTCATCATCTGTAAAATGGGGATAATGGGAGCACCCACTGCATAGAATTGTCATGTGGATTAAATGAGTCTATATTTATAAAGCAGTTAGCATGGTGCTTGGCACTGTTGGTTGCTGCTGCTACTTCTACTACCAACACTACCAGACCACTATTTTCCCAAATGCTCTCTGTGTCAAGTCTTTCCTCCCTCAATCCATCCCCCACTCTCTACCAGAACCATCTTCCTAAAATGTGAATTTGAGGGAACTACCTGGTAGTCCAGCGGTTAAGACTCGGCGCTTTCACTGTGGTGGGCCTGGGTTCGATCCCTGATTGGGGAAATAAGAGCCCACAAGCCGCACGGTGTGGCCAAAAAGAAAAAAAAAAGTGAATTTGATCACCCTCTTTCCCTCTTGCAACCCTTCAAAGACTCCCGTTGCCCTCAGGCAGAGTCAAATTCCTGCTGTGGCACCTGGCGCCCCTGCATCTGACCCTGTGTGCTTCTCCAGCCTTATTTCAGGCCATGCCCTCTTGTATCCTTAACTCTGGCCACAGGGAACGACCTGCAGTTCCCCCTCAGAGCTGTTCTGGTTCCGCTTGGGCCTTGGCACTCATTTCCCTTTTCTTCATCCCCACCCTCTTGGGCCGGCCAGCTCTCTCTCCTGTCCAGTTCAGCCCAGTCGTCACCTCCATGCATTGCCGCCCCCCTCCGTGCTCCTCTGCGTCCCCCGGGCTTGCCTCTACAATGGCACCAATTTCGGGGACTTACAATCATCAGTTTGGCTGCTTCCTCCTCCTTGATGTGAGGTTCTTGAAAGCAGGGATTTCATATATATAGATATATATAGAGATATATATATGAAATTTTCGTCTCCCCAAACCAGACACACACAGTGTTTGGCAAACCCTAGGTGCTTGATATCATTTTGTTGAGCACTGAATGAACTGACAAAGTGAGGAAACCAATGTACGTTAGTGCATCCGAGTGACATCTAATTTAAAGAAATAATTATGTCGCCCATATTTCCCAGGGCACCCCCAGCCTGTGAGCACAAATGAAGGCACATCAACAGCAATAACCCAGATTGCACTGTTTCAGACCCCGTGTGTTCATGCAGGGCTTACCCCCCCTGTAGAATGCACCCCAGGAATTTGGGAGAGTCTGTAGGAGGTGTCCCCCAGGGGCTCCTCTGGTACTGCTGGGCTAGACGTGTGCTCTGGACTCACCACTGGGGAACTGGTGCCCTTTCAGTGCCACGCTCTGGGATAGTCTATGGTGAGCCTTGTGGAACCTTCCGCCGGAGGGTCCCCAGAGCCTAATGAGCTTCCCAATATCTTTGTGGAGCTTCTGTGCTCTCCATTGGGCCTGGTGGGGACTCCTTGGGGGGCAGTGTTGAGCTAGAGGCTGGTCTTCAGCATTGCCCTTCCATCCCTCCCAAACAGGGGGTGAAGGTCAAGCTCCCCCATTCCTGGCCCCTGATTTCCTCCTGAGTTCTTGTCCAGGAGCATCTTGCTACCTCGTAGAACATAGGCTTCAGCTAGCTCCCCTCTCCCCCATCAGTTCCTCAGGTAAGTCTGAACTCCATGCTGGAGTTCCTACTAGAATATGATGTATTCTGCAGTAATAAGAACCTGCCCTAATAACAGTGTCTGAGCAAGTCGAACCTCCAGAAAGGGACCGCTGTCCTTTAGGGCAGGGGTGATTCTATTGCCTTGATTGCTCCGGGAGCCCCAGCTCTGCCCCTTACTCCCTCCATCCCTGCCCCCCACCTCCTCACTGCCTTTGATAAGGAGAAGTTCTCACCAGCTCTCCAGGGCAGGAACTGCTGTTACAAAACTCTTCCTCTTGAGATGGTAATGGGATGCAACTTTGGGCGGCCTACCCCAAGGGGCGGTGCATGGGCTCTGGTCAGATTGACAGGGTTGCCCAACCGCTGCAGAGGCTTGGGCAGAGGCTTTGGCAGTCTGCGTGAGGCAGAGGGGACAGAGATAGCATGCATGCCTCTTTGGGACCACAAAGTCTGCCCTGGAGCCCAGCTAGGGCAGCTAATCGCCTTGTCATACAGTGGGGCCCACACTTCTTCTGAAACAGCGTTGTCAAAAGCACCACAACTGGGTGACCACTGAATGATCATAATTCGTGTAAGACTTCTTCGGCAGTCAGGGGATATGATCTTGTACCATGGAGCTAAACGAGTCCTCATCAACTGTCTTTAATATTAAAGTCTAGCTGAGTAAGCACTGCATAGAGAGTTACCTAGATCAGCCCCTTCTTCTGGGTGCTCACAACTTGGGACCCATCCAGTCAGCATAGTGGTTGGAAGGGAAGGGCAGAAAGGCTCAAGCCTCCCCTCCTGCCCCCCAAACCAGACACCCTGGGGAGTAACTGGGACTCCCACACTCTCTTGGTGGGAAGGTACAACGTACAATCTCTTTGGGAAATAACTCAGCCATTTCTTTTTTTTTTTTTTGTGGTACGCGGGCCTCTCACTGTTGTGGCCTCTCCCGCTGCGGAGCACAGGCTCCGGAAGCGCAGGCTCAGAGGCCACGGCTCACGGGCCCAGCCGCTCCGCGGCATGTGGGATCTTCCTGGACCGGGGCACGAACCCGTGTCCCCTGCATCGGCAGGCGGACTCCCAACCGCTGCGCCATCAGGGAAGCCCTCAGCCATTTCTTAAAAGTTAAACATACACCTACCATACCACCTCGTCATTTCATTTCCTAGGCATTTACCCAAGAGGAATAAAGGTATATGTCTATACAAAGATTTGTGCACAGGTGAAGATGGGAAACTTATTTGTAATAACCTGGAATTAGAAACAACCCAAGTATCAACAACAGGTGAATGTGTAAATAAATTGGGATATATCCATGCAGTGGAATACTACTCAACAGTAAAAAGGAACTTGATATATGCTACAACACGGATGATAAAATAATGATGCCAAGTGAAAGAGGGCAGATAATAAGGAGTATATACTGTATGATTCCATTTATACAAAATTCTAGAAAATGCAAACTAGTCTCTAATGACAGAAAGCAAGTAAGTGGCTGCCCGGGGATGGGGAGAGGTGGGGGGAGGGAGAGATGACAAAGGGCACAAGGAAACGGGGCTGATGGGTGTGTCTATTATTTTGAATATGGTGATGGCTTCAGGGTGTATATTAAAGGCAAAACTCATCAGACTGTACTCATCAGGTTTATGTGAAGTGTATTATACATTAATAGTACCTAAAGAAAGCTGTTTAGAATGAAAGCAGACCTCCGAAGGAGACAGCAGACAGGAAGCTCCCATGTATCATGAAGGATGGGCTGGCTGAGAAGGGAGTGCAGAGGAGAAACGTCAGGGCCACCGGGCCTTATTCTTGGACAAGGACTTTGAGCCTGCAGGGACTTTAGAGAGGGTGGTGCCCACTCCCTCATGTTATGGAAAAAGCCTGACAGCTTTGCCAAAGTCACCCAGTGGGAGATGCAGGGTTAGAACCTCTTTCCTGACTGCCAGCCCGGCTCCTTCCATCCTCCACACCACGGTCTGTCCACTCAAGTGCTGTCCACGTTAGATGGCCAACTTCTAGAAAGCAGGACTGGTCAGACAAGAGGGCTGGGAAGGGCCGAGGGGACGGCCGATCAGGTGGGGTGGGTAGGTCTCAGTCAGAGGACTTGGGCTTCTCTCCTCTGGGAGCAGGGTGGGCAGTGGCACTCCTTCTTCTTAAAATCCACAGAGCAGGCATGGCAAACCAGGCCTCCGCAAAGCCTGGGGAGCAGACGCGGTAGAGTGGGTATGTGTGGGTGCGTATGGGGGAGGGGGTCATGGGGTTCGAGCATCTTTGTGTCCACCTGTGTGTTTCCCATCTCCCAGCAGAATAGCCCTGGGTCTGTTTCAGGAGGCCTTCCCTTTCCTAAAAGGGGTCCCAATGCCCCACCCCTCCAGGGTCCTCTAACTCCAAATGGCAGGTTCTCCTGACAGCCCACTGTCCTCTCTCTTGCTGTTTGTCCTGCCACTGTGTTTCCAGGGCAAGGTGAGGGAAGCAGATTCCTCTGTACAGGAAATCTCTTCCCAGATGAGATTAGCTGATCGATTAATCAGTCTATTTGTGGAAGGGTTACCCAGTCCCATTTTCCAGATGCCATACCTTGTCTGCCCCCTTTCCACTGTTCTTGTTCATGTCTCTGCAGTGTCGGGTAAAATGAGTAGCCAGCTTTAAGTGGCCTTTCATAAATGCCTATTTCCTGTGTCCCTCCCTTCCCTGGAGTGGGCAGCGGGCTGTGGGCTGGTGGAAACTGGGTTGTCCCAGAGGAAGGATTCTGTACCCCCCCCCCATTACCTGCACAGGTACCGCCGAGACAGCCGACCAAAGATCTTGTTACAGACAACACAGCATCCAGGGGCCAAGGAAGAGAGATGCTGGACCTTCTGCCACAGGTTATCCTTCTCTCTGATGGGTGGGTGGAGGTGAACACACACACACACACACACACACACACACACACACACACACACACACAAGACAGAAATATGGAAATCCGCAGATGGAGAGATGGAGAGGGACAGAAAGAGATACACAGAAACAAAGAAGAGAGAGACAGAGAGGGAGTCACACAGAGATATACACATAAAGAGACCAAAAGAGATGAGAGACAGTGGAGCAGAAAGAGACACAGAAATGGAGAGGGAGACAAAGAGGGACGGAGAGACAGGCACTCAGAGAGAAAAAAAGGAAGTCAGGGAGTTGGAGGAGACAGAGACACACAGAGAAGCAGACAGGGAGATCAATGTAGAGGGAGAGAGAAAGACACAGGGGAAAAGATGCAGAGACAGACAGGGACAGAGACACAGACAGAGAGGGAGACAAATATGGAGAAAGATGGAGACACCAAGAAAGAGACATAGTGATGGAGAAAGACATGTAACATATGTGGTTACATATATTTATGCTCCTGCAAAACTATCCTGTTGTTTTAAAGAATGTTTAAGAATATGGGTTGTTCAACATTTTTATCAAAATGACATACACACGTACGATTTAAAAATCGAACAGTATGGAAGGACTTATATCAAAAGGCAATAGATATACCTCCTTCCCATACTCAGTAGCAAACCACTTCCTACATGCTTTAGCTTTTTCTCCTTGATATTATTTCCATATTTAAGTAATATGCTCATATTCCTCCTCCGTGATTTATCAAGAAAGAACATCTTCCATAGAGCTCCTTGACATCACAAGGAGCACACCCTTAATTAACTTCCTAAGAAGGGCAGTGTGCGAGGTGAATTTTATGTGACCTATCTATCTGAAAAAATGTCTTTCCTCTGTCACCTCCTCACTTGCTTCCTAGTTTGGCTGGATATAGAATTCTAGGGCAAAAGCCGGCTTTTCTCAGAACTTGAAAGCATTACACCATCAAGTCTTAACATTTGAGGATATGGGTTATTTATTACCATCCTCACTAACTCCTCCTCCTTCCTCCCAGTGCAGTTATATCCCCATTTTTGGTTCCTCTATTGGTTACTGTTGGAATTTTACAGAATATACTCACACATTTATTTCTCACTCATTCATTGACTGTAGATAGCATCATACGACTGCCGTTCTGTACTACGATGGTGCCAGCATCCCTGCTCTTCAGCTTCCTCCTTCTCAACCTCCTAACTTATCTATTCCTGCAACATCCAATGTGGTACCCACTAGCCACACGTGGCTGTTTAGATGTATATTTAACTTTTTATTTTATTAATTTTTAAATTTAATGATTCTTTAAATTCTACAGTACTTTACAATTTTCAAAAGTTTCACACACATGATTTCATGTAATCCCATAATAACCCCCTTTAAAAAAAATCCCCTACCCCTATGTTGTCCCTTCCCCCTTTCCTTTCCTCACTGGTAACCACTAGTTTGTTCTCTGTATCTGTTAGTCTGCTTCTTTTTGTTTAATTCACTAGTTTGTTGTATTTTTTAGATTCCACATATAAGTGATATCAGGTGTATATTTAACTTAATTAAAGTTAAATAAAGTTAAAACTTCAGTTGCACCAGCCATTGAGGTACTCAATCGCTACGTGGGACTAGTAGCTACCATATTGGACAGGGCAAAATCAGGACATCTCCATCTTCACAGAAATTCCTGTTGGATTCTGTTCTATACTTAATATTGTTTAGGTGGTAACATTTAGGTTTGTTCTATAATTATGATTGTTTTCTGTGCTTTGTCTTTAGGTTGATTCCAATACTGAAAAAAAATCAATGAATAGTATTTACATTATCAGACAATATGTAAGCATATTGCATCAACTGAAGCTAAGATGTAACATTTCCCTTCTTGTAAATTTTCTGTTTTTCTAGGACTTTCTAATTGCCTTTCTTTGCTCTTTGCATGACTTGCCTTTAACATAGCCTAATCCCCCACGCCCCTAATTCTTCATCATATCAGATATTCTTCTAATGCTCTTCTCCCCTGAGACCTCCCTCCTGGGCCCTCAATACTTCTGCTATAACCTGAACTGACTGCTTCCTGGGCTTGCTGCCCCCTTGTCATCTTGGGAATTCCCTTTTCTTCTCTCATGGGCTAGAGCTACTATTCCCTGAATTCTGCCTCTTCTCCATTCTTGGATTATTTCCTTGTTTTCTTGGAGTACATCCTTAATTAACTTCCTAAGAAAGGCTGTGTGGGAGGTGAATTTTATGTGACCTGTCTATCTGAAAAAATGTCTTTCCTCTATCACCTCCCCACTTACTCCCTAGTTTGGCTAGATACAGAATTCTAGGGCAAAAGCTACTTTTTCTCAGAACTTGAAAGGATTACACCATTGAGTCTTAACATTTGTTGGGTTCTACTCCTTTTATAAGTGGACCTGTCTTTTAGGATATTCTCCTTATCTTTGTTTTACTGAAATTTCACAATGATGTATCTAGATGTAGTTTACCACCCACCCCTCTCCTTTATTGTGCTGGTCACTCAGTGAAATCTTTAAATCTGAAGATCTATGTCCATCAGAGTTGGGAAAGTGTCTCATATTTCTATCTGATAATCACCTCCTTTTTATTCTTTTCTTTTTTGGAATTCCTGTCAGTTGGAGAAGATATTAGAACTCTTAGATTGATTCTCTATGTCTCTATTTCTCTCACGTCTTCATTTATCTGTGCTTTTATTCTACTTTCTGAGAAACTGTGTCATCTTTATCTTCTAATCCTAATGAATTAAAAATAATTTCAGTGATCATATTTTTAATTGTCAAGAATGCGTCTCATCTTTTGATGGTCGTTTTTCACAGCATCATGGAAGATGGATCATTTTTGTTTGTTTATCTTTGTCACTCCCCTTTATTTTCTAGCCTCTCTTCAAATGTCTGGGGATCCTTGGTTGTCATTTCATGTTTAAGAAAGAGGCGATCGGGGGCTTCCCTGGTGGCGCAGTGGTTGAGAGTCCTCCTACCGATGCAGGGGACACAGGTTCGTGCCCCGGTCCGGGAAGATCCCACAGGACGCGGAGCGGCTGGGTCCGTGAGCCATGGCCGCTGAACCTGCGCGTCTGGAGCCTATGCTCCGCAACGGGAGAGGCCACAATGGTGAGAGGCTCGCGTACCGCGAAAGAAAAAAAAAAAAAAAAAAAAGAAAGAGGCAATAAAAGCTGCTAGAGCTCCAGGGAGTAGAAGGGGATGATTGGAGGGATTGGGTAGCGAGCTACCTGCCACTCCAGACTCTCAAATGCCAGAACGCTCTGCTCTTTTATTTGGGGCTTTCTTTAGAGAAAGACCTTTTAGTTATTTGCCTGGGTGATAGGCCCCTCACTGTTAGATGTTCTGCAGTGGAGGAGGCAGGCAGAAAGCACGGGTTGTACACTGCTCTTTCTAATGACTTTATCAGTTAATTTTCCTGATTTCTGCCCCTCATCTCACTTCTGCCATCTGTGTTCTTGGTGTCTCTGGGCCCTGAAGTTCTAACTTGGGCTAAATCCAGTATCCACATTTCCATCTGTTTTCTGGCTTCTGGAAATTAGCTGAAATCTCTCATTTGTGGTTGGTTCCTTCACCTTTCTCTCTGTTTATGTTTTACTCTTTTACAGTCATTTTAGTGAGATCTCAGGATGGAGACTGGATAACGTGTGGTCAGTCTACCATCTTGACACAGAAGTCAACCTTCATGCTCCATCTTTTTTTTTTTGCTTAAGGCCATATCTTCCACAACGCTTCTGGGAGGAACATTGTGTTATGTGGTTTGGGGCCTTGTGATGAATTTCTTTAGCACTAGGAAAAACATTTGTCCCTCCGGATGAACTGGTATTGCTCCTTTGAATGGACAGTGAAACTTTCTGTGTTTCCCTTTTCCATCCTGCTATCAAGATGTTCAGAGCTAAGTTCTAACCCTAAAACTTCAGGAGTATATATTTTTCATCTTTCATTAAATCTTCTGTTTTTCTTTAACTATATATGTGTGTGTGTGTGTGTGTTTGTGTGTGTGTGTGTGTCTGTATGTGTGTACGCATGCACATATACACAATATATATGTCTTATTGTTAGCTACCTTAAATTCTTTTGTGAGATATATAGCTAATTTTTTATTAGCTTCCTCCCGGTTGACAGCTCCTTAAATTTAAATTAAATTTAAATTTAAATTAAATTTAAATTAAATTCCTTAAATTCTTTCTTCTTTCCAGGCTGATCTCTCCCTTTTCTCATCTTTAATCACTTGGATTTTGTGCAAGAGGATTTAGTCCTAGATGATCCCTCAGTAACCTTCCGATTCTAATGGAACCTGAGTTCAATGGTCTCCTACTTCCTGAAGGAGGTGAAAGTATAATGTATATAGTGAGTTATCTCCTCACTAGACTGAAGGGTAGAAAGCAGGTTTTACACATTTTATCCATCCTGCAGTGAGCTTAGTGGTTTAGGATTAATCCTGGTGAGCTCATCCTCTGGAACCCAGGACAGCTGACCCAAGATGGGCCACAGGCCCAGTCGTCTGAGGAAGTCCAGTAGGCAGGCAGGTGTAGGACATGCGATTACTTCTCGGTTAACCTATGGGCTCCTTTCCCTTCTCCTAACCTTGGTTGGTGTGTGTGTATGTGGGGGTTGGAGGGTAGCTTGCCTTAGAGGCAGAGGACTCTATGCAACTTATATGCTGTGTGTCCTTGGTGGCCAAGCCAGCCTCTCTGGCCCTCGGTTTTCTCATCTATAACATGGGAATAGGGACTTCCCTGGTGGTGCAGTGGTTAAGAATCCGCCTGCCAATGCAGGGAACACGGGTTCGAGCCCTGGTCCAGGAAGATCCCACACACCGCAGAGCAACTAAGCCCGTGCGTCACAACTGTTGAACCCCGCGTGCCACAACTACTGAAGCCCGAGTGCTTAGAGCTCATGCTCCACAACAAGAGAAGCCACCTGAATGAGAAGCCTGTGTACCACGACGAAGGGTAGCCCCCGCTCGCCGCAAATAGAGGAAGCCCGCACTCAGCAACGAAGACCCAATGCAGCCAAAAATAAATAAATAAATAAAAGAAAAGAAACGACATGAAAGAAACTTAAATGCATATTCCTAAGTGAAAGAAGCCAATGTGATGCTGCGGAGCAGCTAAGCCCGTGCGCCACAACCACTGAGCCTGCACTCTGGAGCCCGCGAGCCACAACTATTGAGCCCACGTGCTGCAACTATTGAAGCCTGTGTGCCTAGGGCCCGTGCTCTACAACAAGAGAAGCCACAGCAATGAGAAGCCCGCGCACTGCAACGAAGAGTAGCCCCTGCTCGTCACAAGTAAAGAAAGCCCGTGTGCAGCAACGAAGACCCAATGCAGCCAAAAATAAATAAATTTATAAAAAACAAAACAAAACAAAGAAGGGAATAACAGCAGGGGATGGCTGAAAGCAGAAAATGAGTTAGTACATACAAAAGGTCCAGAGCTGCTGTACCATGCCCCCCGTCCCCAGTGTCCCACCCTTACTGAATCAGCTCCAGCACCCGCCTCTTCATGGCCTGGACCAGGTCCCGCTGCCCGCCAAGCTCCTCCTCATACATGGCACCCTTCCTTTCAGCCTCCTGTTGCTTGTGCTCCAGCTCCGCCTGTAGCCGGGCCCTCTCTTCCTGACACCTGGGCGCAGAAGGAAGACTGAGTTGTGAAGGGAAAAGCGCAGCATGTGTGTCTGAGCTGGGCTGGACCTCTGCCTGACAGGGAGCCCCACCAGGGAAGCTGATGATGCCCCCTGCAGCTGAAGTGAGCACACACACATGCACACCACACACCATACATTCACAACACAGCACACACACACCACACCCAGCACACATTCACAACACATACAGGCACACACACCACACTAGACACCACGCACGCACACCACACATATGACACAGCACACACACACTACACACGCCACAACATATACCACATACCACACACATACCACACACACATCATAACACACATCACACACATGTACATAACACATACCCACCACACCCCCCCACATACACACCACAGTGAACCAGGCACTGTGTGGCCTGACACCTATAGATTGTCTCTTCATCAACCGTTCAGAGCAGTGAAAACAGGGCCTCGCCTTGCCTGTTCCTTTAGAGGGCAAAGCCAACATTTTCATTTGTTTTCCTTCTTTTTCTTTTTTTTTTTTTTAAACATTTCCATTTTAAAATGTAATTTCTGGAAGGCATGTTCACAGTCCTGGCAGCTCTCTGGGGGGAAGTGGGTGTCTGGGAACCCAGGCCAGATGGGCTGTGCCTGCCGAAAACATTTGTGGTGTTTGGGGAAAAGGAGTAAGTGGTATACGATTTGAAGTGACTTTTTGGCTTTAAAATATTTTGAAAAATTTCATTACATTGTCTTTTCAATTTAAAAAAGTCATCTTAACCTATGGCTTTCTTAAATTTCCATTTCAGTTTGGGCTTGGAAACTCTTCAGCTCTATTCTTGCCTCTTGCTTTTGTCTTTAGTGGCTTCCTAGAAGGTTCCAAGAAATGTAATGGACTGGAAATAAAAAGGTCCCAACCCCAGGTCCCAGGCTCTTACTCCGTGGCTCAGATGGGCGGGTGTTGCAACGGCGGTGCCCATCCTGTGATCTCTGGATGCTCTCTCTCTCTTTCTCTTTTTCTTGCGCTTGCGCGCGCACGGGTGTATGTGTGTGTGTGTGTGTTTGTGTGTGTGTACCCGTGCCCCTGGCTGAGTGTGTTTGAGGGGAAGAGGCTTGACAAGGAATTGAGTTATAATTTTAATAATTCAGCCATGTAGTATGTAGCTGCAGGGAGGAAAGCTGAGTGGGCCATGAAATCAAACCGACACAGCTAGCCACCAAAATTCCAAAAAGGCCAGTTCCCGCAGCCTTAGGGAAAAGTGACTTTTAACGAACATTCTAGTCTTCAGCCTCTTCGTTTCTTAGTATTAGGATTTCATTTTCCTAAGCTAGTTTACTTGCCCAGTGATCCCTGGGTCTCTGGTGTGGCCAGGCCCTAATGTGACCACTGAGGTTAGTGTGTTTCTTTGTGATAGACCAGTAAGGTAATTGTGTGACAGTGACAAAGGAGGGGCCAAGATGCAGAGTGGAGGGGATGCTCAGGAGGTCTTCTTAGACAAGGCGACATTTAAGCAGATCTGAAAGACGAGGAGGTAGCCGTGTAAAGCCAGCCAAGGGCACATGCAAAGTTCTGCAAGTTGGCAAGAACATGGCTTGTTTGAGGAAATGAAAGAAGGGCTAGTGACACTGTAGTTCCGTGAATGGCAGGGCTGGGGAGGCAGGAGGCAAGGTGGGAAGTAGGCAGGGTCCCTCAGGGGCCCCAGAAGGAGTGGAGTTTGATCACAGGGCAAAGGAAGCCATTGAAGCATTTTAAGTATTTAAAGTATTTATGGGGGTGACAGACACTCCTAGGGCAGGAGAAGACATGGAAGGAATTAAAGTCTACTGAGTACCTACTAGGTGCCCGGCACTGAGCTTAGTGCTTTATAGCCTTGTTTCATTGAATTTTCACAAATCTATGGGACAGGTGATATGATCATCATTTCACAGGAAAGAAAACAGAGCTTCAGAGAGGGAGTAACACTTGCCCAGGGTCACACAGCTTGATAAGTGAGGGGAGAAAAAACCTGAATGCAGGCCTGTCCAGCTCTAATCTCTTCTTGCCTCCCCACACCTGCATCCACGCAGGGCCCTGATCACCGGTGGTTTGTGGCACCAGGGCTGAGTGGGTAGCAGGTAGGAGAGAGGGGTGGATACTTATGGTCCTGTGGCATGCCTCCAAGGAGCTCAATGCTGCCACCCAAGGTGGGGGGAAGATTTGATGTTTGCCTAATTCCCCATCTGAGGACCTTCCACTTGTACCTGTCCTAATCTCTTTTGCTTTGAGGTCTAACGCAGAGGGCAGAGGAAACCCATTTGCTTGGAAAGATGGTCTCACAGATCACGTGAGCTGGAAGAGGTCCAACCATCTCCTTTTGCAAATCAGGGACCTCAGGCCGAAGAGGGACGGTCAGTGTCCTGGCGCCCCACAGCCAGACAGCTGGGGAGTGGGTATCAGAAGCCCAAGTGTATTTTTATAGCCCCCAGCTGGTCTGCTCTGGGGCCTGCTGTGTCTCACCTTTGTGTCTAGCCTGGGGCTCTGCACCCCTGCCCACCTTAAGTCTATTCTCCACACCACAGCCAGAGCAGTCCTTCAGAAACCCAAGTCAGACTACGAGAGCCCTCTGCTTCTCCAGCACGTGGGACCCTCTGCTCCAGCCACAGGCCTGCTTGTCCCCAAGCTCATGTCTCCTGGGCCTTTGCATCTGCCGGTCCCCGCTGCACTCCTCTCGAGATACCTGCATGGTTCAGCTCTTCCTGTGGTTGGGATTTCTGTTCAAATGTCACCTCCTCAGACAGGGCTTCCCTGACTCCAATTCTAGATGATTCTCCTGTCCCTCTCTCTCTATCTAGTCCCCACAGGGCCCATGACCACCTGACAGCGTATTTCCATTTGTTGATCTATTGTCTGTCTCCCTACATCTCCCTAGGTGTGTGAGCGCAGACACTGCCTGTTCTGTTCCCTTCTGTCCCCCCACGTGGCCATAGCAGAGGCACAGTAAATACTGTTCATTAACCGCCTGGGCCCCCGTGTCCTTCTCTTCGCTGGTGGTGAGATACCGTCACCAGCTCGAAGCCCACGGCCACTTTCCCAGGGGTGAGGGGTTTGTCTAAGTTCCCTGGCTCCCAGGGGACGCATACTTGTCCAGGCCTCAGGGGCTTCTGTAACTTACCACCGCATTCCGATGACTCTCGGGTGGGTCCCCCGGCCCAGCCTCTCTCCCCAACGCCACACTCAGCCGCCCACCCAAGGATCCACTTAGAGTCTAACAGGGGTCTTGAACTTAGCAGGCTCCTAACCCAATGCCTGAGCCTTCCCTGCCGACCTGCTCTGCCACACAGGGACTCTAGTTCTCCAGCCGGTCAGACTGAAGACTGGGAGTCATTCTTGACTTCCTTCTTGCTCTCACACCCCACACCCATCCCTCGGGAAGCCCGACCTCACGTTGGATCCAGGATCCAGCGGCTCCTTCACGCCTCCAGTGCCTCCCAGCTCCCCTTCGTCATCAGTCTCCTCGCTTCCACCCCTGCTAGCCTACAGACCAGCTCCACGGAGCAGCAGGCCTGAGTCCTTGAAGCACATGTCAGCCCAGAATAGGCACATTCACACAGACAGAAGGCAGATTAGCAGTTGCCTAGGGCTGGAGGGCTGGGGAGAGATGGGCAGTGACTGCTAATGAGTACAGGGTTTCTCTTTGGGGTGATAAAAATATTCTAAAATTGATGGTGGGGATGGACGCACAACTTGGTGAATACACTAAAAACCATTGAATTGTTTTTTCAAAGCAGAGAAACATATTTTTAACATGCAGACAGTCACATCATGTCCCTCCTCTGCTCAGGACTCTCAGTGGTTCAAAGTCAAGTCAAAGCCAAGGTCCTTTTGATGACCTGCTAGGGTCTCCTGTTACCCACCTGACCTTTTCCTACAGCCCTCCCCTCCTTCACTCCACTGGGGCCACAGTGGCGTCCTTGATGCCATGCCCATTCCCACTGCAGAGCCTTTGCCCTTGCTGTTCCCTCTGCCTGGAACATTCCTTGACCACATATCCAATGGCTCAGACCTCAGCTCCTTCAGGTCTTGACTCAAATGTCACCTTTCCAGGGAGGCCCCCTTGGCCATGGCACCTCATCTAAAATGTCACCCCTGACACTTCCCATTCCCCTTCCCTGCTTTATCTTTTTCTTCTTAGAACTTATCCCAATCTGCATGCTATGCATTTTACTTGCTTGTATTTGTCATCTGCCTCCCCCACTGGCATGTAAGCTCCAAAAGGGCAGGCATTTTATCTGTTTTGTCCATGAGAGTATTTTCAGCACATAGAACAGGTCTGGCTCCGAGTGTCTGTGGAATGACCGAATGATGGACGGGATGATGGGGGCAGGGCAGGGGTCTGTGAAACAAGGGCTCCCCCAGCCTCAGGGAGCAGCCTGGGGCTGGGCAGTCTCCCTGGAGCCTCCTGGCTTCTCCCTCCAGCCTGCTTTGATTCCCAGAGATGGCCTTGAGTGGGCAAGGCCCCTGCACTCACTTAGGGCCTGAATCATGGGATTCTTTGCTGACCAAACCACAGGACTCAGCTGAGAGTCTGGTGGGAGGAGTCCCCGGGGGCCTTTTGGGGTTGGTTCCTGGGCCCCCGGGCCTCTCGCAGCCTATTAAGCAGCCAGTAGACAGCTCTGTGATTCAGTCTGAATCACAGCTATGCAGGCTCCCCTGGGGGTCAGGGCAGGTGTCAGTCAAGTGGGAGAGACCAGGCAGGCGGGCAGACTGAGGCACGTGGAGACCAAGGGAGAGACACACAGAGAGACTGAGTCAGACCGAGGAAGATCTTTGCATGGTGTCACAATTTCTTTAAAAATAAATTATGGCAAAGAAACTGAGACACTGAGAGACTGAGGGGGAACGCAGAGACAAAACATGCACTTTGGACCCTTGAGGTGAAGGTGATGGTGGGAGGATGAGGATGCCAGATGCTGAGAGAGGCTGAGGGGAGAGAAGGAGACTGACACACCGGCACTGGGGATACTGGCTGACGGGGCAGCTTGTAGGCCCGCTGGTTCTGGAGACAGTTGTAGGGTCTGGATCTCAGCTCCTCTACTAACTAGCTGATGTGGGGTGAGTTAGGTGGGTCTTTGAGCCTTAGCCGCCTCATCTATAAAGTGGGGGTCCTTGGAGGACCGATCTCCTGAGACTGTTACCAGGAAGCACCTGGAACAGTGCCAGGGACATAGTAAGTGCTCAGTGATGATAGTTATGATTACTGTAACCAAGAGGGTGAAAGAGCGACCGTACAATAGGGAACAGGAAAATAAGAGGCAAAGAGGGAGACTGAGAGAGATAGTGGGGCAGGAGTGTGGTGGGAGAGGGAGGCTGTGTGGACGGAAAAGAGAGAGGGGAGCCCAGAAGAGGCAGCAGAAGGGCGCAAAGGGGAGTGTGGGAGGGAAGGGAGGGATGGGACACATAGACTTCTCCTGGGGCTACTGAGGGAGGCCAGCGAGGGAGGGGGCTGGCAAAGGGGAGGGGAGGGGAGGGGGGCTGGCAAAGGGGAGGGGAGGGGAGGGGGGCTGGCAAAGGGGAGGGGAGGGGAGGGGGGCAGGAACACCCTAAGGGTGGGAACAATTTCCTGTATGTACGGCATGCCAGAGCTGTGCCCGCACAGGGCCTGGTGCAACGCTTGCTGGCATGACCGTGAATGTGAGCCTCCTGCCCCCCTGGCCTCCTGGCTCCCATGCCCCGTGGCACTGGTGGTTGCCTAGGTTACCTGTTGAGCTGTTCCTGCAGTGCCTTCAGCTCCCCTTCCTGCTCCTTCAGCAGCTGTTCCTGGTGCTGGGCCTGCTCCTTGGTTTTCTGCAGCCCATGTCTGAGACTCTGAGGGCAGGGAGAGGGTCAAAGGAGGGGAAACGGAAGCTGAAGGAGGAGGGCAGAGACCCCAGCCCGGGGCCTGACCTGACAAACACCCCCGTGAGACCCCAGGCCATGTGAAACAGCCCTTGGGTGGAGAGCAGGACTGGGGACGGCGCTGGGAGCTGTGGCGCTTGGCTCTGCCCCTGGGTGAGCCTGGAGCCACCATTTCTTCCTTCGGTAAAGGATGGAAGTTACAGACCCCAAGGATCTGGAAGACTCAGGCGAGGGAGGATGCTGAAGGAAGGCTTGAAAACAATTTGGGTGACCTTGAAGGGAAACATCTACAGGAGCAATTAGGTAGGGCCTGCAATAGCAGAGCCTAGATATTGGGAAGAAACCTGCCAATAATGAGGGCTATGGAACTTGAGAACAAGCAACTGCCCTGAAGAACTGTTGGGAAGGGATTACAAACTCAGATGCCTACAGGGGCTGGGCAGGATGAACAAAGTGGGCCTGGTGTGAGGCAATAGGGAGAGGTGGGTATTGTGGTAAACTGAAGAATGCGTGTTCTTCATGTGATGAACTGGAGAACTTCCAAAAGGCATCCTCAGATCATAATGATCCTGTGTGGCCCAATGCAAATTGGTCTGTGGGCTGGAATGGCCCTGGGCCATCCTTGAAGACACCCACCTGTGGGCTAGGTTAGAGATGGGGAGCAGAGACAGGTACAGAGCTCAACTGCTCTCACCTTGACCACATCCTGCAAGGCCATCTCTGCTTGTTCCTCTCTCCTGGTTGCATTGGTCACTCCTATTTGCTCTTGGGGCTTCTCCGTGGTGGAGCCTTCCTTTGTTTCCAGGCCCTGAAGGACCCAGAACTCCCTGGGGCTGCTGGGCACTTTCCCGCCCTGACGGCTCCCTGACATTGCATCCCTTATCATCTCTTTGGGGCTGGAGGCCAGCAGCCTATGGGTATGACTCCTCTCTGCTTCCCCTTCATAAGTTCCATCTATTGTTCTCTGGCCCTCTGCACTCAGCAAAACCCCCCTGCCCTCAGTATCTGTCCCTATCACCTCCTTCAGAGTCCCTTTGGCCCCCTTGCCCTGTCCCTGGATGCTAGGTGTTGAGTTCTCCAGGCACATCCCCGTCCTTGGAGCTCCTTTCTCCTGGTTTTGCTGAAGCTCCTCCCCCTCTAGTTCCCACATGCTCTGGGGAGGCCCAAGCCTCCTGGGATCTTCTTTCTTCTTTTCCAAAAAGAGGGGTTGATGCTTGGGTTGCTGGGACCTGGGGAGTCCAGCCAACCTGTCTTCCCTGGGTGCATCTCGCAGGGAACTGGCTTGCCTGGTATGTGGCTCCTCTGGGTGGCCTCCTGTGGGGTCTCCATATGTGGGTGAGATCTGCAGAGAAGCCGCAAACCCGTCATCCCTCTCAGCACCAATTCACCAACCTGGTGCCTGGGAGAGGCCACAGCCCTAATCCAGTGGGTTTGCTAAATATATGGATTTCTGGTCCTCCCACTGGAAATATTGATTCAGCAGATCTGGGGGAGGGCCCAGGAATCTGAATGTTGAAAAACACCCCAGGTGACATGAGGCCCAGGCTTTGGTCTGAGCAGAGTGCTCCTCAACGCCCTTTTCTTCCTCGCCTCTTGCTGGAATCCTTCTCCCTCCTTTACCTCCATCTTCTGCATCGATCTGATTTCCCCTTAGTTCTTCCCACCACTCTCCTCTGATCTTCCCCCCTGAACTTGACTTCTCTGTGTCTCCATTTTCTGGTCTGTAAAATGGGAATAATAATACTTCCTTATAGGGTTGTGGTGAAAGCTTAAATAGACCGACAGCCCCTAAAAGTCACCTCTGTCAAGAAGCCTCCTCTGTTCTCCCACGTTCCTGGGGGTGTCTGGTCACTACACTTAACTTGTGTTGCGGTGTGTTCCTTTAGGGTCTGTCTCCCCAGCAGACCTGGAACGCCTTTAGGTCAGAGACTGAGTCACAGTATCTGCACCTGGGGCCTGGAAGCTGGCGGGGGTGCAAAGCAAGCTTGTGGAAAGATGATAACCACAGGCTACCGCTTACTGGCCACGGAGTAGGAGCCTTGCTCTGTGCGGCACCTGGGCTGTCTCAGTGCGACCTCACGATCCCCCCGTGAGGCAGGACAAGTTATGCGCCCAAGGACCCTGGTTAGGAAGGCATGGAGCTGGGATATCAACCAGGCAATCTGGCTCTTCAATCGCTCCCTGAATTGAACTGGGATGTTTGCAAATTGTCCAGCAGAGGTTGTCTCCCTGGGCTGTTTCCTGGAAGCTTCTGGTCGCCCTCCCCAGCTTTCCTTCCTCCCAGGGGCCCCAGTGGCGCCTGCAGGTGCTGCCAGCGGTTCCCTGCTCTCCCTGACATCCTCACCACCTTACGAATATGAGCCTTGGCTTCTGTGGCTCCCTAGCCCCAGGTCCACATGTTGGCCTCTCCCTCTCTGTCCAGCTGGGTCAGGGCTCAGTTACTTCTCAACCTGGGGGTCCCAACAGAGATAGAGAAGAGGCAACTAGGCTGAAGGTTGGGAAGAGGCACCTCCTTAGGGGAATCTTTGATCTTTCTGGGTCTTCTTCCCGGGGTCCAGTTGGAATTGGAGCAGCGGGACCTGAAAGTGAAAGAAGCGGGGGGACCCTGGACCTCTCTCCAGCAGTGGTCTTGGTCCTCAGATGCAGGATACCCCATCTTTCCAACCACCCATTCATCCCACCACCCATCCCACTTTCCTGCCCTTCCACCCTCATGCATGCATCCTTCTCTCCATCCACCCACGCATCCTACCCTCCATCCATCCTTCCATTCCATTTCAACATCTCAACATCCATTCATCCTTCTAACTATCTACCCCAACCACCCAACAACTCTTTAATGAGTGTGTTCTCTGTGCAGCACCATGGGACATCCTAAGATGGCACTGGGAAAACAGAAGGCTAGGGAGGTGGAGAATCGGGAGTCAGGGAGTAAGAAGAGAGGGAGGAAAAGATGGGGCTGGGGGTTGAGGGCTTGGGGTTAGTTTTGGGGGGTGGTAGTAATGGGAGCAGGCATTGAAAAGAAGCTTCCCTCCACGCTGCCCCCACTCACTCTGAGAACATGGGCCAGGCTCCATCCAAGTCTGGCCGTTGCAGGTCCAAGTCGAAGGTCACCTCGTTGAGAGCATAGAGGGAGTCCAGGATGTCTTCCTGGAGTTCAGGGCACAGCAGAGGGCTCCGGGGGCCATACCACTCCCTGTGTTAAGAGGGAGCAGCACCCTTGGCCTTTGGCTCTGGTGCTATTGCCACCCCCAACCTCAGAGAATCTACCTCCACTGCACACCACAGTGGGATGGTTCCCCAGACAGGGTGGTCCTTGGGGACCAGGAGGCCGAGCGTCATGGTGCTACCAGGACTGGGGCTCTAACCTTCCCTTCGCCCTTTCTTCCTTGGCTTTCCCTTTATGACCCTTATTTTAGTCATCTTTTTTATTTTTTTTTTTTGTGGTACGCAGGCCTCTCACTGCTGTGGCCTCTCCCGTTGCGGAGCACAGGCTCTGGATGCGCAGGCTCAGTGGCCATGGCTCACGGGCCCAGCCGCTCTGCGGCATGTGGGATCCTCCTGGACCTGGGTACGAACCCGTGTCCCCTGCATCGGCAGGCGGACTCTCAACCACTGCGCCACCAGGGAAGCCCTATTTTAGTCATCTTTGATATCAAACCACCCTTCTAGGGGTAAAGAGGAATCTTCCCGAAGGAGGGCCACGGGCTCGGATGGTATCAGTAGCCCCACCTGGTTAGCTCTGGGTTCAGGAGGCAGAGCTGCAGGGACTCGGCCAGCTGTCCACGGGCGAGACAGAAGCGGATGAAGGCTCGGCCTTTTCCCAGCGGGGTCTTCAACTGCACAGCACACAGGGGACAAGTGGGGGGATGGTGGTATTAGGACAGAGGGAACGCAGCCAGCACAGAGGGAGAAAAGCTAGAATGAGTGGTGCATGAGAAAGGGTGTCCTGGGACTTGAGGCTGTGGGAGGAAAGGGGGTGACCGGAGGGGTGTGAGGGCAGGGCTAACGACAGGTGAGGACCAGGTGAGGGGGGCTATGGTCAGTGGAGCTGGGATGGGTGAGAAAGGAGCCTCGGGCAGGCCGGTGTCCCCTCCAGCCACCGAGCCATCCTCGTCAAGGACCTGGGGGCAGGACCCCATCATATCGAGGCCAGCTCCCCTGCCACCTGGCCCTGGATACCTTGTCCTGTGAGTGGACAAAGTGGACTGGCTCCATGTCGCCCCGCTGCCGCCACAGGGCTGTGCAGAGGAAGTCCCAGTAATCCTTCCGAGGCCTCAGGAAGCTCTTCTGCTCTTTCTGGTCAAACTGGGAGCAAGATGAGGGAAAGGAAAAGTGTGGAAATGTTCCCTCCCAGAACAGTCTGCGTTCCAGCACGCTGAGCAGTATAGCGGAAAGGGCTCATGCAGACAGGCCCACTTCAGGTCCTGGTCTGCCCCTGCTGGCTGTGTAACCGGGAGCAAGCTGCTTGACCTCTCTGAGCTTTCAGTGTTCTCATTCATTCATTCATTCCAGAAATACTTATTGAGCACTTACTATGTGCTGGGCCCTGTTTTAAGCCCTGGGGATACAACAACGAACAAACGGAATAAGCAAAACATATAAGGAGAAAAATAAAGGAGAAAAATAAAGCGGGGAAAGGAGACTGATAAGGAGAAAAATAAAGCGGGGAAAGGGAGTGGAAAGCGCACGGTGTGTGCATGCACGTGTGAGATGTGTGTGCGGTGTGTGAGTGTGCGGTGTGTATGTGTGGTGTGTGTGTTAAAAAATGTAGATTAAGGTGTCTAGAGAAAGCCTCACTGAGGAGGCTCTGTTCAAGTCCAGATCTGAAGGAAACGAGAAAGGGTTCCATCCAAATTTCTGGGTGAAGAGCTTTCCAGGCAGAGGGAATAGCAAGTGCAAAGGCCCTGAGGTAGGTGCTTTTCTGCTTTAGGAAGATCAAGGAGGCCAGTGTGACTGTAGTGCAGCACATGAGGGGCAGACTGGCAGGAGACCACACAGGCACACAACATATACCACACACACACACACCCCTCACACACATGCACACTCACACCACACATGTACATGCACATTGTCAGAGAAGTAGGAAGAGTATGTGTGTGTGTGGGGGGGGATGGGCTGGTCATCAAGCACCTCAGTGGGTTAGAAGGAAAATTAAACAAGATGGGCATGTAAAGGGCTTAGCTGGGCACATAATACGTGCTCAATAAAAGCTAGTGATAGTGATGACTGGGGCTCTAACCAGAAGCGAGGAAGGCCAGCCCGAGGACACCTGTGCCTCTGAAACTTTTGTCTTTAGACAGCCCCACCTGACCCAGCCCCCCCAACCCTGCCCCAGCCTTGTCCCACCTCACGTCCCAGGCTACAGTGACAGCCTCCAAGGGTGAGGTTAGATGTCAGGAAGGGTTTGCCGATTGACAGAGATGAGGTAGTGCGTGGTAATGAAGAGAGGCAGTGGCTCTTCCCTCAGGATCTGGGAAAGCCCATTCGGTTATTGGTTATTGGGACCTGGAGAGATGGGAGAGTGGGGGGGAGGGGAGGGCCCTACCTGCAGCACTTGCTCCAGGCAGCCACAGAGTCTGTGCAGTTCAGCACTGGTGTCTGTCACCGGCTGCTGCCCACCCCCATAGCCCTGGAGGATGGCAGAGATGACAGCTGTGGGGAGGATGGTGGACATCAGACCTCAGACGGTGAGGGCTCTGAAGGAAAGGCTCTCAAGACCCCTCACCTCTCCCCCAATTCGGCCCCAGAAACTCTCTCAGCACACACTCACCCTTCAGGTCACTGGTCATCTTGAAGACAGCCCCTTCTTCTGCCATGAGTATTTGAAAAGGACGTGATTCCTTGTGGGTCTAGAGGCCAAGAACGAGCTTCTGGCTTCAGCTGCCCAGCTCTCTCCTTATACAAAGGAGGAATCACAGCCAAGAGAAACAATGTGACATCTCTAGGGTCACACAGCGAGTTCACTGGTAGGAGAAGACCCAGCTCTTTCTTGTAAGGCAGGGCGGGAGGATGATGGTGTGGTCCCCACCTATGGAGCCATTCCTGGGTGCCAAGCCCTGTGTCCTGTGCCTGACATCCTTGTATTATTCAGTCCCCATAATAACCCTGGGAGGTTATTGACTCCATTTTATACCAAGAAAGGGGGGCTTAGAGAGGGTAAGTGTTTTTTCCAATGTCACAAAGTTCTAAGTGGTGAAGCTAGAATTGGAACTCAGGTCCCTGTGCCTGCAGGGCTCATGCTCTCAACCCCGACTGGCTGTGAGCAACCCTGCTAGTGCTCATGTGTGTAAGCCATGTGGACGCTGGGCTGAGGGGCTGTCACTCCCTCCCCCACAAGGGCAGTCATCAGCCCTGGGACACACATTCATCCTTTCCTGGGCCCCAGCTGCATGGAAAATGCGTGTTTCCTGAGGAAAAGGAGGCAGAAGCAAGGCAAAGCCCCAGAGTCGGGCCTGAGCCAGAATGCTGGGGGTGTGTAGGGAACCGGGTTTTAATCCCACTGCTCTCTCCCCAGTGAATCTCAGCCTGTTCCCCCCACAGCGGGTCCCAGGGCTCAGAGAGGAATACTGTGGCCCCGGAGGGCCCGTGGGCTTGTTCTGAGAGCCAGAAGTAAAGACAGGCATGGAGTGGGAGACCCAGGTGTCCTGCCTCCCATGCTGTGGTGGCTGGAATTTGGGAGTGAGTGGGAGTGAAGGAGCGCTAGGACACAGAGGAGGGGAAGGGAGAAGGAAAGGAAGGTAAACGAGGGAGGGTGGGTGGGGAATGGCATTCAGGGAGCACAGTGCTGGGAGTCAAGAGACCTGGTTCTCCATCCTGGCCCTGCTGCTGGCTCACTGTGTGACCTGGGGCACATCCTTCGCCTTTCTCGGGCCTGGATTTCCCCATCTGTAGACCAAGGGGTTGGACTGAGGGTCTCTGCCGCTCCTTTCAGCTCAGATGATCTATGAACTCCACAGACACCTAGATGGACCTCCTCCCCTTCTTCACCTCTACCCAGGATTCCTCTGCCCTTGCTCCTGGCCGCCCCCAGACCCAGGGGTCTCCTTGCTACTCACCTGGGAAGGCCTGGCTGGTTGGGGCATGGAAAGCAGAGCACTACTCTGCACAGCCTTTTCCAGAGTTTGCTGCCCGGGAAGTGACTCACGCCCAGCCCAGCAGGCTGGAGGAGGGGGAAATCTTGCTCAGAGCAGAAGTGGAACACTGTGGGGCAGAAGTGGCAGAGGCAGGCTGGAGGGCACCGGGGCAGAATGGTGAGACGGGGGATGGTTCCTCTTAGGCAGACCTGGGGTGGGTTCGCTTGTTGGCCAAACACAGACTGGGACCCAGACTCACCGAGGAGGTAGTGGCAATTGTGGCTCTGCGAGTTCTCTCCCCTTCTCATCGCGGTCACTTGCTCTTGTCTTTCTTCCTTATCGCCACCAGGTGGCACAAAGAGGCTATGAGGCTGCCCCACCTTTACCGTCACTTGGTTGGAGTGCGGTGCAGGTGTGGAGGGGAGGACAAGGGTCCCACCTCATGTCTCCCTCCTCCGCCCCATCTCTTCTGAGGGGTCCCGGTGAGTGCTGATCACCAGTGCCATCCCCCCAGTTCTGGGGCTCACCGCTGAAAGTGAAAGCACTGGTGAGATGCTCTGTCCAGGAAGGGGCCCGGTGGCTTGCCCAGGCGGACTGTGGCCCTCCCACCCTGGCTGTGCTTTGTCGCCTTGTGGCTGGGGTCTTTCCACTGTTGGTTCCCAGGGGCTAGTATTGGGGGCAGAGAACAGAGGAGCGGGCATCTGCGAAGACTACCCGTTTCACAACCCCCCAGGAACCGCATGTAAACACTGGAGCACGCGGTACCCAAGCCTGGCTCTGTCCTACCACGGGGACTGCCTGCCCGTCTGTCTCTCCTTCTCTGGGACTTGGTCTCCCGCGTGCAGAGGCTGCGTCCCCCCTCTCTGTGCCCCGTGTCCCCGTCTCTCCCTCATTATCTCTCCTTATCTGCTTCCTGCCTCTCCCGTCGCGTCCGCTGGCGCGCTCTCTCTCTCTCTGCCGGTCCGCCGCCTCGGTCGGTCCCGAGACCCCGCGCCGCCCCTCCCCGCGCCACCGCGCCCCTCCTCACTGGCTGCGTCCGGGCGTCCGCGCCCGTGTCACCGCCCCTTGGCGGGCTCCGTGCTCCCCCGCTTCCTGGAGCTGCGGGCCAAGGAGGCTCCGGGAGGGGACGGGCTGGGGGTGTCGCCGTCCCCCTCCCGACGTCGCAGGCTCCCTAGGCCGAGCGGACGCCAGGGCGAGGGGCTGGCTGGCGCCCCGGCCGGATGGGTTGCACCGTGAGCTTGGTGTGCTGCGAGGCGCTGGAGCCCGGGCCTCCCTGCAGCCCCCAGCCCCCGCGGAGCCCCCCGGCCCCCGCGCCGCCCAAGTGCCGGGAGCCCCGGGGCTCGGGCCGCGCAGAAAGCAGGCGGCTACTGCTTCAGGTAGGGCGCCGCGCGGGGTGGGTGGCGGGCAGAGCCCGGCTCACCTGAGAGGTAAAGAGCCCCGCTGGGAAAGCACCGGACAGCGGTCGGGGGGGGCTCTGGAGCCAAGACCAGGTGAAGGGGCAGCGAGTTAGGCCGAGGTCTCACCTGGCTGTCTTGTGCCCTTGGGAGAAGGGTGATGTAGGACCTGACTCTTAAAAGCACAGATAGTTCAGGTGAGGTTTTAGGAGCCACCCAAGAGGGGCAGGGCTGGGCTTGCTGGGAAAGGCACTGAAAAGAGTGAATTTCCCCCGACCTGGTCCAGGAGTTGACTGTGTGTCCCACAGGTAGCTGGGGCCATTGCTTCTGACCAGGGCTCTGTAGCCAGGAGGGAGGGGACCTTCTGAGTCAAGGAGGGCCCCGTTAGAGTCAGGACTGACCTGAAGCTGGTGGGGGAGCTAGGCCCTCACCGCTGCATTCTCTGTTCTGGGTAAGTCTTGGAGCCTTGCGAGTGGAAAGCTGATGCAAAGGGGTGGGAATAAGCCGGTGCGAGGAGGCAGGTGTTTGTTCCGGATGAGGCACCTGTCTGTGAACCAGCACACCTGGTTTACGTGTGGGCATTGGATTTCTCCAAGGAGGAGGAGTGGGGGGGATATTTGGGGTTACCAGGGACTAGACAACACTGCTCTAGGCTCCCTGCGTAATCCCAACCTACCTTTCTGTTTGGGGGCTGTGAAGGCTGCAGCCTCCTAAGATTTGTTTGCTGTGTGGGGTTTGGATTATGCTGGAGTCTTACCTCCCTCCCCCTGGGGCTCACAGGGTTTGGGCAATGCAAAATGTATGGTGTGGCCACAGCCCTTCCCCTTATCCCCCTTCCCTGCGGCAGCCAGTGAAACCAAGTGTGTGCGTGCGCGTGTGCGTGGGCGTGCACACGCGTGTGTGTGTGTGTGCGCGCGTGCGCGCGCGCACCAAAGTGACCCCCTCCACCCCACTTGACTGGGTGTCCCTCCAGGTCATAGATTTGGCATATTCGTGGCTGTACTCCACAGTGCCAGGCATAGGGCTACACTTACAAAGCGAACTCTGTCCTTCCCAAGCTCTAGCTCCGGTCCTCACCACCATGACCGGCCACGGTGAGGGACAGGCTTGGTGGGGTGTAGTTGTTGACTGAGTCCTCGCAGTGGCTGGTGGCCCAGAGATGATCCTGTTGGAGGCTTGAGCTTAGCTTTGGGCCCTGGGGGAAGGGTGAGGCCCTGGGTGTGTCAGCTGGGCATCCCAGGCTACCGCCTCTTGGTCCCAGCAAAGGGACAGAGAGTGAAGGTGACATGGCGGAACTCTCGGACTTTAGGGCCGTCCCCAGGGGTCATCAGGACTCCTCACCTGCCTCAGAGCCTCATGAACCCTCCTCTGACCTTGAAAGGTTTCAGGGGGAGGTGAGTTCACAGTCTCCCTCCCTTATCTGTTCCTATCTCAGACCCTTCCTGACTTTACTCTCTGTTGGGGGATCTCTGGACTCCCCATCTCCCTACCTTCTCCGCACTGCATGCGGCCAGCAGTGGGGTGGGTGCCAGGGGGGCCAGCTGAGGGTGGGCAGGGACAGGGACAGGCAGGCAGGGCTGAGATGGAGGAAAGAGCCAGGGGCACTGGAGGTGGGAGACCAAGGAGCGGGGAGAAGGTGGAGGCGGGCCCGGTGCCTGCGTGGGCTTGTGACGGCCACGGGGACGGGCATGGGGACGAGTGTCTGTCTGCATTCGGATGAGCTGGTTTTCTGAGCAGCCTCTTGAGAGACCCTGGCGCTTACGCATGACTCAGCCTGCCTTTAGCTGCAGGATGAAGCTCTGTCTCAGTCCCCGCTCGTGCCCACGTCTCCTCTGGCTACCGCTCCAGCAGGGGACGCTGTTGGTGGTGCTTCCTCCCCTCGCCAGGGCCCCGTTCACACCGCACCTCTCGGGAGACCTCAGGCACCCTGAAAAGGGCAGTCAGGCTGCCTATCACCTCACCACAGGAGGTGTTTTACCATGTTCTTGTGGTGGATAAACATCTCTCGGGCTCTCAGCCTCCCTCAGGAGTTAGGGCTTAGAAGCTACTCGAGCATCTGGGCTCCCAGCCAGGGCACACTCCTACTGACAGTCCTGCCCCTGAAACGCCACCATTCCTGCCACAGACCCTTCCATACCCCATTCTGTAGGCCAGACTTCTCTCCTTGGGCCACAGCCTGTGCTCACATCACCTGTCTCCACCCGCAGCCTCACCCCTCCTCTCTCCCCTCTGGCAAGCCCCCTTCCTACCAGGCCATCCTGTCCTCTTGCCCCTGCATGCTGTCCCCACTCATCCCCCTAAGCAGCCTGTCCTCTTCTCAGACCACAGTGCCCTCCTCGCTCTGGTGGCCTCTCTGTCCCCCCCCGACCTCATTGCCCGCACCTCTCTCCTCCCCTGGCTGGAATCTGTGGCCTGTTCCTCCTCTTGGCTTTGAGGAAGATTGCCCGCCTTGGCTCCCATGCCTCTGAGTCTCAGTTCTGGATTATTGGAGCCTGGAGGTAGAGGCCTTGCACGCTTCAGGTGGCCTCTTCAGGGTCCCATGACTGCCCTACACCCTGAGCCCTCCCTTGGTCCCACATAGCAGCCTGCCAGCCTCAGGAGAAGGGAAGGTGGGGCTTGGCATCCGTCCTGAGCATTCCCGCCAAGCCTTCTCTGACCTGGGCGCCAAGGGGCCTGGAGGGCATCTCCAGGTGCCAGCCTCGCCTCCTTGCTCTCTGCTGCATCCCAAGACAGGTGGGTGCTTGTCGGAAGGTGGTGGGTGCAGAGGTGAGGAGAGACTCCGGGCTCCCTCTGCCTCCTCTCTCTGAAAGCCAACTCCTGGGGTCAGTTCATCTGGCTTCTCAATAGCCCAGAGCCCTACTGAGTTTTAGGAGATCCCCAGGGGTAAACGTCCTGCAGCCTCCCCTGCATTCCTGTCATGGGGTCCTACATCTATAATGGAAGTTCTGGGGTCTAATCTAACTCCCTGTACTCTGGGTTGAATTACTTCCTCTTTCTCTTTCTCTAGTTATATATAGTCATAGACCCCAGAGCTAAAGGACCTTGGTGAGTGGTTCTGAACCTTGAAAGGTCACAGATTCCTTTGAGAATCTGATGAAAGCTATGGATTCTCCTGCCAGGGAAATGTGCATGGGCTTGTGCACACACAGATACACACACAGACACACGTGCACACACACAATATCATATACTCAGCCACTGCAGAAACACACACACACAATATCATAACCCCCCTCAAGCCCACCCAGCGTCCTGATCCTTAAAACCCTGCCTTTCACAAATGAGCACACTGAGGCCCAGAGAGGGGAAATGACTATGGCCCAGGGCCACACGAGTGGGTAGCAGAGCCAGGACCATAACTCAAGTGTCCTGACCTTGCACAAGTGGGAGTTTTGCTCCCAGACTGCCTGCAAGATAGGCAGGCCTGGCCATTCATTCATTCAACAAACTTTTTTTTTTCTTTTAGTTTTAGGGTATTCATTACCTCAGTGTGTAATAGAATTTACTTCACTGTAAGTTTACGTATTTCTTAAATTTATTTTTATTGAATAAATTGTGTAAGGTGAAGGTATACAACGTGTTGATTTGATGCATTTATATATTGTGATGTGATTCCCACTGTAGTGTTAGCTGACACCTCTGTCATGTCACATAATTATCACTTGTTTTTTGTGTTGGGAACAATGAATATCTAGTCTCTTAGTCCATGAGCATTTTTGAGCACCTGCTGTGAACCAGGCACGGAACTGGGAGCTGAAGCCAGAGCAGGAAGGCAGGCAGCCCCTGTTCTTGGCTTCAGACTGGGTGTCAGTCCAGGGTGAGAGATAGAACCGAGTGCAAACAAGTAGTTGCACAAGTGCGTTATTGGAAACAGTGCGATGGAGAAGCCAAGGATGTCATGGGTGCTACCAGAGGGATCGCAGTTAGATCGGGAAGGTGGAAGACGTGGCATTTAAACAAGGAGCCAAAGTGCTGGTAGAAGTTAGTGAGGAGAAGTGTTCTAGGCGGTGGGAACGGCACACGTGAAGGTCCTGAGATGGAGAAGAGTTGGGACCTCCTAGGGAATTTTACAAAGGGTTTCTCTGGCCGGTACCCCATGAGCACTGCCGTCCACGTGGTGTGTGTGTGTGTGTGTGTGGATTGGAAGGGGTGAGAGGCAAAGCAAGGAGACCTGCGGAGGTGGTTGCAGTCATCTGGGGGAGGGAGACCTGCGGAGGTGGTTGCAGTCATCTGGGGGAGAGATGATGATGCTTTGGGTTAGAGAGGTGACGGGTCATGGGGACGGCTTGCTACGGAGTGAGGCCAGGACTGATTCTGGAGGAGAAGGGACAGGACATGGAGATGGCTTGGAGGTGGGGTGAGAGGGAGCGGGGGTGGGGCTGAGGTGAAGATGACTCCCCTCATCTTCCAAAGATGGTAGCTGGTAAGGCTTCATTGGGCATTCCTCCATTTTAGTTTAGTGAAGTGTTTCATAGATACAGAAAAGTGCCCAAACTTTCCACAAACTTAACACACCCCCGTGTCCATGTGACCAGCATCAGTCAAGACACAGAGCATCGCCCACACCCAGAAGTCCTCCTTCCTGTTCCCTTCCGGGTACTACTTCCCCTCTGAGGGTTATTCATTATCCTGACTTCTACCAGCATAGATCTGCCTGCTGCAGAACTTATAAATGGAGCACATGTGTGCTTTTGTGCCTGACTTCTTCTGATCAACATTATGGTTGAGAATTTCATCCGTATTCTTGCGTTTGGCTGTAGATCATTCCTTCTCACTGCTGCCTAGTGTTCCACTGTGTGAAGCTATCGCTTCTCCTATTGACAGGCATTTGGGTCGTTTCCAGTTCAGGACTATTGCGCATAGCTCTGCCATGAACATTTTCATGCATGTCTTTTGGCGATCCTGTGTTCTAATTTCTGTTGGGTAGACTCATCCATCTATTTTGATGCGTGTCTCTAGAAGACTCCAGCATCTCAAGAATCCGAGGCGTCATTCTACAAAGGGAGCACTTCAGCGTCTTGACAACGTGGATGGGAGACATCCTGGGGAAGGGGACAAGATTCTCTAGCTCCCTAACTTGTCCCTTTGTGGTGACTCTTCTCATCTTGCCACCCACCCCCTGGCCACATGGGGCTCAGGTGTCGGAGGGGAAGGAGGAAAAAGCCCTAGAGGTCTGCGCTGGATTAGGGGCGGGTGGGAGTCAGCTGACCACCTGTCTCAGCTTCACCCACTCTCTGGGGGCAGGCCCGGGTCCCTGGTGGGTCAGGAGTGCCCGAGGTTGAGGATGGGGCCACGCCCTCTAGTCCTTCTCTCTTTCCCGAGGGCAGGAAGCCAGCCTCCTTGTTTGATGTACGAACTTGCCGAGAGCCCCTGGCACCAGGACGGAGTGCGGCGCCAAGGGCAGGCACGCCAAGGCGGCCCTGGAGGGGCAGCAGCCTGCGAGTGGGGAGCAGAGGCCGCCATGTGCAGAGAAGCCAAGTGGTGGGGAGTGAAGGAGACCCGGGCGACGCCGAGGTTCCAGGTCTTCTTGCTGGCTGTCCCAGATCTGATCCCTAAGTTGACCCCTTCCCCATCAAGAGACCCCAGCCCTGGTGCTTCAGGCCAGACCCTCTGTCTCCCAGCCTGAGTAGCCCTAGGGCCCAGGGCAGGAAGCTGGGTCTCCAAACCCATCCGAGGAGTAGGGAATGGAAGGGCCTCAGCGTTAGTGCTCCTTCCTGGCCAAGAAGAGGAGAGCTGGGGTGCTTCTGGTAATGTGTGTTCACAAGCCTGTCTCCCCCTAAGTCTGTGAGCCAGTGTTTTCAGGCCAGAGTCAAGGTTTAGTGAATTTGGTATCTCAGGACGTGTAGCTCAGTAAGGGTTGCTCCGTGGATGAATGGGTGGATGGCGAGGGTGGGGCAGGTAAAGATGCCAGAGAACCCAGGTGGAGGCCAGGCACAGGGGACAGCGATGGGCAGGTGTGGCCTGCTGCTTTTCTGCCTGGGAAGCTGTGGTATCCCCTGGGTCTTAGGGCTCCTCTGGGCACCACCTGGGTGGGTGCAGGTGTGGGGATGGGAACTGAGATAAGACCACCTGGGTCAAGCTCAGTCATGATTAGAGGTAAAATAGGAATGTCTACAGTATTGGAAGAGGTCAACTGACAGCAGGCGTTTTGGAGATTTGAAGAGAGTAGGAAGGGAGATAAGACTCTGGTGGTGGACCGGGACCCGGCAGTGGGCGGCTCTCACAAGGAGGCCAGTTGGGGGGGTGGGGCTGTCTTCTGATCTCAGCTCAAGCTTTCGCCTCTGCCCAGCTCCTCTTGGCATTCCTGTCAGTACCCGCTTCTCAGGAATTTCTAGGGGTCCCCATCACAGCCCATTCACCCCCTCTTCCTGCCATAGCTGAAACTGCAGTTGTCAAGAGTGGCCGCGTGGGTCCTTAGACCCAATCCTCAGAGGCTTCTGGCAAAGCTTTGGTCTGTGGGCCCTGGTGCCCATGTGTGCCATGTTGGTCCTGTAGCCAGTGGAAGCTTCCCAGTTCTCATTTGTCTGCTCACCTCTCAGCCCATCTGCCTTTCCACCCACCCGCTTCTCGCTCCCTCCACCATCTTCTCTTTTCCATCCACCCTTCATCCTTCTCTCCATCACCTTTCCTCTCTCCCACTCACCCACCCTCTGCCATGTCCTGGGTGCATACACTGGTCTTTCCCAGTGAGTCCTCACCCTGTGGTGGGAGGCCTCGTGGCGTGGGCGCAGGTGAGGGGCAGACATCCAAACACATCATCCTGAGACAACATGTAGGCAGGCCTGTGCAAGCTGTCACCTGGTTCTAGGGCGGGGAGTGGCTCTTCTGCCTGCAGCAGTCTGGAAAGCCCTCCCAGAGGACGTGACATTTTGACCTGGGTCCTACAAGGTGACACAGAAGGGAGCCAAGGCCATTTTTTGTCAGGCCCAGGGGGTGTGGAAGTGTGCATGCCCTCAGGGAGCTGGAGTAGAGGGTGGGAGAGGAGAGTGAGAAAGAAAAGAGTGGATCAGCATGGGAAAGGCCTTGAATGCCAAGCTAAAGAGTTTGGATTTTAGACTTTACGGGCCATGGAGAACCTCTGGAAGTCTCAGGTTTGGGGGGATCTGCATTTTAAACTATCCCTGGCACAGGGTGGAGGATGGACGACGGGTGGGTGTGGGGTGATTAGAGCTAGCAGATGGGTCATTCTCACATGGCTGTGGCTGGACCAAATGGGGATGTGTGTGTGTGTGTGTGTGTGTGTGTGTGTGTGTGTGTGACGGGGTGCCCCCTGGAAGCTGCTTCCCTTTCCTCATCCCTGACTTCACCTCCACCCACCCCGTCATCCCCTAACCAACAGCCCCAAGAACTCGGGTCCGGCAGGCCAGGAGTTAAGCCGCGAGGTCACCCAGGGGAGGTATGTCCCTGGCTCTCTGCCTTGTCTCTTGGCTCAGTTTCACCTGCTGCCCAGCCCAGACGTCACTCCCTCGGAGGCTGGGCAGGGGACAGGCCTGGCTTTGTTGGGACCCTGAGACCCGGGCTGGGCCTGCTGTGTCTGCCCTGCAGAGGCTGGAGGACGAGGAATGGGGGAGGCGGGAAGGGATGGCGATTCCTGGGACCTGGGGCTGTGAGGAGCCTGGCTGCAGGGTTCCTTGGCTGCCGCCTCCGGCACACCTTGGTCACGTGCCAGTTGGGGGTGCTTGGCCAAGGGTGGCAAGAGGTGGGTGGGGTCGGAAAGTGCTCCAGGGCCGCCTTCTCCTTCCTCTTCTGCTTGTTTTGCTCCTATAGCTCAGCCCGCCCCTGCCCTGGGGAGGTGAGGCAGTCTTGCCTGTAGGATCAGCATTCTTTGAGGGCCAGAGCTGGCTCTCCTCCTGGTCTCCTCTGTCTCATTTCGGCCTTCTTTCTTTCCTTAAATCTCTCTCACGCTCTAACTCTGTTTCTTTCTATATCTGGCTTGCCCATTCCTTAGGAGTTTCAAATCCCTTTTCCAGCCTCTTTCTTCCCCCCTGAGGCAGGAGGGAGGGTGGGATGGATGGCCTCTCTCTTACACAGGAGGCAGTGTGGAGTAGTGGTTACATAAGTGGCCTTCTGGGTTAAACTAACTTCAGCTTTGGGCTTTGCCCCTTCAGGGCTGTGCATCGCTGAGCCTATTATGCAACCTCTCTGTGCCTTGGTTCCCTCTGCTGCCCTTAAAAGCACTTAGAACTTCCTGGGGCCTATGGATAGCATTTTATAAAGAGCAGCTCTTGGTGTTGGTGTCGTTATGCTTATTGAGTGATTGTTATTAGTCCAAGTCCTCTGAGAAACAAGATGGGATTAAATGTGTAAAGATTTTATTAAGGGAAATGCGTGAGTGGAAGGAAGGAGCTGGGGAAGGCTGGGAGAGCCTTCAGATGGCAATGTGAGTCTGACCCCGGGTGAAGGGGAGACAGAGGGAGCCAGGATGCGATGGAAGGGCCCTAGACCTCCGGGCCCTCTCAGGAGAGTTCAGCAAAGCAGACAGGCAATCCAGGAACCAAAGTTGGCAGACAGGTCTCCTCGCCCCCAGGAGCAGGTCTGCCTTAGAATCAGTGGTGGGGAGCAGCCCGAGGAGGCGCCCGAGGAGGCGCGGCCTCCGCAAGCGTGGATTTCAGTGCACAGCTGGGGCCCCCCCCAGCCCCCCCCCACTCCTGCCGCAGGAGGTCTGCACGGTGCATTCCAGTGGCCGCCATAGGCGAACTCAGAGGAGGACAGGGCCTTTGGTCCTGGGGTCTGAGGTGGGTTGGGAGGGGTGGAGGGGGGTGACCCAAGGATCTGGAAGGAGGCAGCAGCCGGGGCCCCAGGCTGTCATGCTCCCCCCGGGCAGCCTCCTCACTCGGGGCCTGGCTTCAGGCTGGGTCCTGGCTGTTGAGTTAATATCGTTTAGCTTAGTCGTGCTGACGGTGTGGTGGTCCTGCTTGGAGCAGAGGGCTGACTGCACCCGGCCTTTGACTCTGCTCTCTGTTCCCCTCCCCATCTTCCCTTCCTGCCTGAGGTACCTCAGTGCTGAGGGGGAAACTGAAGCACAGGCACACTGGGCCAGTGAGCGTTCCGGGTAGGGGCATTCAGGAATCTTAACCCCTGGACAGAGCCATCCACCTCAAAGTTCATCCCAGGAGAGGCCGGGCAGTTTGATACTACCCCTGATGCTAACCTTGGGTGTCCTCTGGGACTGGCCCGGCTGGCCCGGCTGGCCGGAGTGCGGGGCAGGGGCGCAGAGAGCCGAGCCAAGCTGTGACACCATTAGGGGAATGAAGTTGGAGTGGAAGCAAGTGTTTCTGGGCACTGAGCTGAGGCTGTCTGCGGGCGGTCGGACCGGGCCCAGCCTGGTCAGACTGTCTGCCCCCCCGCTCAGCTCCCCACCTCTGCAGACTGCACTGAGATGCGTGAGCCCCACCCGGATGGCCTCTTGATCCCCAGCCACTCAATATGCTAAGCAGGGCTAATTTATTCCCTTGCTTCTTCATGGAATTGCGGCAAAGCCAGCAGGGGCTGAGTGTGTTGGAGGTAACCGGCTGGGGGGAGAGCAGTTCTCCATGGTTCTCCTGCAAGACCCCTGGGCTCCCTGTGTGACTCAGCACCGCCTCTCCCAAGGCTGGCCCTGTCGTGAAGGGAGCAGGAGCTTGGGGACAGGCAGCTGATGAGTCCTTGCTTACTGCTTCCTAGCTGGGGGCCCTGGGCAAACTAATAGTGTCTCTGAGCCTCAGCTTCCTCGCCTGTGAAATGGGCATAATAGAGCCCACCTTGCCAGGCTGTTGGAAAGAGTATATGCCAAGCTGTGGGACACAGTGGGCAGGTGGCACTGTTCCAGCCCGTCCACACTCTGGTCTTGTTGGTACCTCTTTCCCTCTTTTTTCACCCTCTGCAGTCTGGACTCCTGAATCCTGAGGTCAGCTGGCAATGGGTGTGCTAGGAAGAGGCTGTTCTCAGAGCTCTGCTCTGGGGTTCAGGGATTGGGGGTGAGGGGTGGGACAGATACCAATAAAATGAGGGAGGGCTTGTAGCAGAAAAGTGTGGAACCGGGGGTGGGACTGATCTGGTTGCAAGTCTGGGCTCTGCCACTGACTAACTTTGTGAGCCTCAGTTTTCTCATCTGGGAAATGGGAATGATAACACCTACTCGCGGGGTTAGGGAGGGGATTAAGTTGGCTGATGTAGGTCAAGTTCCCAGCACTTAGCAGACCCTCAGTAAACATCAGTTTCCTTCTCCTCCTGGAAGGGGCCTTCGTAGTCATTTGGTTGACCCCTTCTCCTCCTGGAAGGGGCCTTTGAGTCATTTGGTTGACCCCTTCACTTGCTGGCTTGGCCAAGAGTCTCACCTCTGAGCCTCTTTCAGAAAGAGGGAGAGGGACGGGGAGAGCCTTGGGCTTAGGGTGTCTGACTTGGCAGACAGGTCAGAGGTCATTTAGCAATAATGATAATAAATGTCCTTAAAACGAGCCTCACACGATGCTCGCAACAACCCTGCAAAGTGATGTGAGCAGCCGTTATCACCCTCTTTCACAGATGGGGAGGTTGAGGCCCAGGGAGTGACTTGTCCATGGTCTCATTACTGTAAGTGCAGAGCTGGGATGCGAGCCAGGTCTTAGGGTTCCTGGCTCTCTGCACTTGGCCCGCCTCCTGCCTGTTACCCGTTCTCTTTCTGCTGAGCAAGACAGTCTCCCTCAACTGTACTGGGGTTGGGGCTCCTCTTGTTCTCAGTGGTCTCTTGGGAGAAGGAAGTCATTGTCTTGTTTGACCAGGCAGTCCTCCTGCGACACCCCCCTTCCTGGCCTGGCCTTCAGCCTTGAAGGCATCCACCTTCCCCCCTGCCAGACCCGAGGCAGTGTCAGGAACGGGTAGGGGTTCATCTGCCTTCTTTGGGACTGGGGTGGGGTTAGTCCTGTTGCCCCGCTCATTCAGGCTGCCTCTCCCTCAGTTGCCTCTAGCAGCACCTGAGCAGCACCTGACTGCCCCCTCCAGGAAGCCACTTCTCGCTCTAGCTTTCTCCTTACCCACTGAGCAGAGGAGCCCCGTGCCCCACCCCTGCTTCCCCTTCCCCCTAAGCTCTCCAGCAGCCTCTGTGGCTGTGAGAACAGCCCCCATCTTGCTTCCCAGACCCACTGACCAGGAATTTCCAGCTCTGGGGTCTCCCCTCTCCTCCTCCCCTCCTCCCCCTTTTATCTCCCCCTCTGGGAGCCAGAGGCCCTTTGTGAAGTTCTTTGTGTGGATTTGAACTCCCAAGCCTGGGCAGGGTGACAAAGGGGCACCCCTCTCCCCTCTCCATTGTCCCATCTCTCCTCAGGAGGCCGTGTATGTATGTGTGTGTGTGTATGCGTGTACACGTGCGTGTGTCATGTCCCAGCTTGGCCTCTTTTATACGGGCGGTGGGCAGGGAGAATCTTGAAAGAATTCAGGGTTGCAGAGGAGTCTTGGGGCCCCTACAACAAGGCTGAGAGGCCCTCGTGGGAGAAAGGAGACTGGGTGCCTTTGAGGAGGGGGGTATCGGGCTTGGGAGTGATTCTCTGGCCCTGGGAGTGGGTGCTGTCACCCCTCCCCGCCCCTGGCTCTCTCTCTGGGTCTGTCATTCTGTCTGTCTGTTTCTCTTTCCTTTCCCTCCCTTGCTCCTTCTCTCTCTGCACAGCTCGCTATCTCCATCACGTCCCTCGTTCTCACCCTGGCATCTGCCTTCCTTGGCACTGCCCCCCTCACCAAGGAGAGACTAGACAGGTATTCCTCCCTGCCCCTCAATGCCAGTTCCAGGGAGGCCCTGTCGCCTGCTGCCTTCCCAGTATTCTAGCCTCTTCTTGACTTCTGTCCCCAACTCAGCCCTCCTGGCCCTGACTCCCTGCCCTGGACCCCCACTCTTCCTGCCCCCCTCGATCTACAGGGTGCTTCCTCCCAGGGGTGCTATTTCCACAGCCTTAGCTGTGGCTCCCCTTCACCCCGGCCAGCACGATGACCCCACACTCTAGAATAACACTGAGTGGCTGGCTGCCCTCTGGGGCCTGCCTAAAAATAGACCCATGCGTGATGTGCTTTCAAGGCAGTCTGGGGCAGAGGCAGGGTCCAGCCCACAGGTCCTTCATGGTTTCCTTGGGGGACATATTCCACTGGGGCCCTGGGGCCTCCCCACCACCCTGCTGTGGCCAGAAGCTTGGTTGGAGGGCCTCGGGCCCCAACGATACCTGGGAGGAACTTTCTGGTGCTGACGGGTGACACGTGGGCAGAAAGAGGCAAGCTGAGTGCCAAGATCAAACGAGGATTCCTAGCTGGTAAGTGTCGATGGTTAGGACTTGAATCCAAGCCCAGGCTGTCAGACTGGAGGCAGAGTCACTCCAGCCGTAGCTGGTTTTGTTGCATGCAGGTTGAGTGAAGATGAGTTCTCACTCCCAGCTTTGCACTTCTCCTGCTTTAGACTCTGAGCAATGGCTCAGGCTCTCCAAGCATCAGCTTTCCTACCTGTACGATGGGGCCACTGCTAGGCGCATGGCTGCTGGGCCAGTGGTTGACAGGACTCCCGGGGGATGTCCGTAAGCTCACCAAGCTGGCAGCCTCCGTCGCTTTCCAGCCTCAGCTGTGGAACCTCTGTCTCCTCCTGGCCCTTTGGATCTCCCCCTGTGTCTGGGTCTCCATGTCCTCTCTGGTCTCCAGATGACTCCCATCATGGACTTGGGGTCTGCAGAGCTCCTTGGAGAGGAGAGCCTGGCCTCTGCCACGGTGTGCAGAGTGGGTGAAGGGGCGAGTACAGGCTGGGTGCCCCGCATGGGCCTCCATCTGGGTTCTGTGCTTTTAAATTCCCAGGAGCCTTCTTACTGCTGCTCTCTGAATATTCTTTTTATTTTATTACAGGCTGTTCTTGTTTTATGGATGCATTTTCTTCTCTGATCTCTCTGAGGATATTACTAACTTTTTCTCAAAGTCTTCTTCCCACTGAATTTCACTTACTTTCTTCAAGTTGCTGTTGGTCTCCATTGCTTCTCTGCTAAGCTTTCCTCAGATGCCTGGGAGCCTGGGTTTTCCACTTATATTTTAAGCGGAACATTAAAGGGTGGATTCTTTGCGCTGGGGGTGGGGATGGACCAGCTGAGGGCTTCACTGCCTCTCAGGTGTCCAGCTGGGCTGCTGTATCAGGGAAACTGCTGTCAATATCTTTGGGTCTCTCCTCTTGGGCTTGCCGGATCTCCAGAGAAGTTTTCACTTTTCTGCCTCAGGGCAGGTAGGGGTCCGACAGCCTCATATTCAGTAAACACTCACTTGACCCCCTCTTTTCTATTAGTACTCATGCCCTCAACTGCCTGGTGGCCCTGGGGCCAGAGCCCGCTGTCTTACCCTTTCCAGGGAATAAATCTCCTGTCTTCTCGTAGGGGTCAGGGAGAGGATCTGGAAATCTAACCACTTCTTCAGTGTCCTACCAATCCTGGTTCAGGTTCGCATTCACCGCTGCCGCCCACCCCCCACCAAGGTATTCCAATGCCACGGATCCTGAGCCTTGGAGGGGTTCTGCGTTGAAGATCTCGTGGCTTCCTGGCTTTCCCGCAGCCAGCTCAGGGTTTAGGTTTCTCAGGCTCACAGTTGCCACACATCCATCCGCTCTCCAACTCCCAGAATCTTGACATTGTTGTCAGGGGTGATAATCAAAATATTTAACAAGAGATCCTAGGGACTGCGCTGAGAGGCGGAGAGGGTCCTGAGGCCCCTTATGAGACAAGAATTAGCCTTTTTGGGTCCACGCGAGGGGCTAGAGCATTGGGACGGCGGGTGTGCAGTAACTACTTACCCACTGGACCAGAAGTATTTTAGTTCTTAACAACCGCAGTGGTTGTGCTGTGCCGAGCATCGCTCCTGTAGTCTCCTCTCCCTCTTTTTGGTTCTTTTTTTGACCCTCCAGGCTTTATGCTTTCCTTAAAACAACACCAACTTTCCTGTTGCTTTAGAGGAGTTTCAAGAGGCAGCATGTAAAACGTGTGTGTTCAATCAGCCGACTTCCCCGGAAGTATCCACTTCGCTCCTTTGGGCTGGGGCCTCCTTTACCTGCCGTGGCGTGAGGCTGGCAGGAATGCTGTGACTGGTGAGGAGGGCTGCAAGATGCAGCCTTTTCTCGACCCAGATGCAGGGGATCCTCCACTCCCTTCCTCCTAAATCAGCTCTCTTAGTTATGGCCTTGAGGCCATTGATGGGATGTGAGGTGTGAAGCCACCAGCAGGTGTGAAAAGAGCAGCAGAAGGGCTGGAGGTCAGACATTAGGAAGCACTTCCTGGCAGCCAGGGCTGTGAAGCCAGAGAACAGGATGATCTGGGGAGGCTCTGAAGTCTCCCTTCTGGAAGAACTTTAAGCCAGGAGGGCCCTTGGTTGACCTGGGCTGGAGGGGATCTCCGGGAAGGCAGGGGGCTGACCGGGACGATCCCCGTGGGCCTTGCTGCCTGACCTGCCCCCATGACTGTTGATCTTTTGATTTCCCTTTGCTGCCGCCCTTCCTGTTTTCATCAGTAGAAAGCTTCTCTCCATGGGACGCACAGTCCCCCCTTCTGTGGGGTTAAGGGATAACCCCTTGTGGAAGAGGAAGTTTGGGGTGTGAGGGGCAGAGATATAAGGAGGTCTGGGGATCTAGAAAGAGACTTAAGGGTAGGGCGAGGCCCCAGGAGGGCCCCCTCCCTGGGGCCCAAGGCTGGAGGGGGAGGGGCCTCCTTCAAGGAGATGGGGGTCTCAAGGAGGAAGACTGGGGTGGTTCTTACCTCCAGGGCAGCCCTGCACTGACATCTCCTTATAGTCAAGCAGGGCATAGACAAAGAATTCCCTGCAAAGTAACCTCATTTGCATCCTCTTCTGCATCCAATTTGCAAGCTATTTGGGGTCCAAAATGGCCAGAAGTTTCCATTGGCACCTGTGTTTCTTCCTCCAGGGGTACTCAGCTCTACCCGCTTCCACTCCTTCCTGTCCTGGTCCCCCACTCCTCATCGACAGAGTCCCCGCCCTGGACCTTTGGCTCCAGGACCCTCACCTTGTCCTGTAGGGGCGTGTTGTATGTGTGTCCATGTATGCTGTACACAGTCCCTCTCTTTCCAGCCTCACGTTTTCTTCCTTCCTTTGGCTCCTTAAACAAAATATAGCCCATTTCTAACCAGGGCCCAGCCCTTTCTTACGAACTTTCAGCCACAATAATGGGGCTCCATCAGCCTTTCCCTAAGAGGGCTCCGCCCTGCCCTCCAAGCTGCTTCACCACTCCCACGACCTCTATCCCCATCCTCAGCCTCTGCACACTTTCCTCTGCCTCCCAGAGACAGAAACTTAACAAAGGGGACAATCTGGGGTTAGACAGAACCAGGTGTGAGTGGCCTAGGTGAGGCCTGGTTGAGGAAGATGTTTCTGGTGGATGAGGGGTAGATGTCTGCATGGGAAGTGTTCCCCTACCCCAGGGATCTAAGATGGCCACGGACGATGGGAATGGGTTTTGGTTTTGGCAAGAGAATCCATACAGAAGGTGCTGGACTGAGTAACGCTGGAGATTTGGGGACCGGGGTGGGGCAGGGCCGGCCTGTTTTCCTGTTAAAGTGAACAGGAACTTCTAATACTGAGGTATTATGCTAAGTCATAGGAAGTTGAAGACTCCAACGTGACTTGGGGTTTAGAAGAGGAGAGTGGGGGAATAGTAGGGTGAGAACAGAGGCCTCTCTGGCACTGTGGTGCCTTACTGGAAGTTCTGCCTGTTGTCTAACTTGAGTATTTCATGCTTAGTCCTGACAGTTTCCTCCTGATTATTCTCAGTGGGGGCGGGAAGCTCAGGAACTCACCGCTGTGCTTTCTTTTCTGTCTCCCCTGCTCGAGAGGCATCCTTCAGTTCCTCCCTCTTCCTGAGTTCCAGCCTCTTCTGGGCTTATGTGCCCCCATTCCACCTCTCTCCTGGCCTGCTTCCAGCATCTTCCTAACAATGCTGTTCTGGCTTCCTCCTGCTGGGACTCCTGGCTCCTCTTCCTCGGGCTTCCATTCCCCGGATGGCAGTGTGCACTGTGTGTTCCAGACAGGGTGCTCTTGCCCAGGGCTCTGGCAGAGAGCATCTGTCTGGAGGGGGTGGGGTGTGTAGTATGCAGCTAGGAGACCCAGGAAAGGTTTCGGGGTGGGTGAATTTGCTTTTACAGTCACCCCAGCATGCCCCTCCCGGACCCAGGTTCTGAGATATTTGTCCAGTAGCTCCAAAGAATGCCTGGATGAGTTGGGTCCAGTGCCAGGCATTTTCACGTTTAATTTAATCCTCACAACTACCCATGAGGTTAGGATCCTTGTCTCCATTTTATAGAAGAGGAAATAGGCTCAGAATAGAGAAATCATCTCTTCAAGGTCACATAGCTGGTAAGTGTCAGGGCCAGGATTCGGACCTTGGTCTCTCTGGTTTTCACCTCAGTCTTTCTCTTTGGGAGGTGAGAGTGAGGACGATGGAGGTGACGCTTCCCATATGTGTCCCCTGGCATGCTCTCAACTGCACTGGGAAGAAAAGCAAATGCAACACTGCCTGTTCCCCAGATGAGGACATTGGGGCTCCCAGAGGGGCTGTGCCCCAAGCCTAGTCTGGGGTGCCTCCTCCTACCCTTGGGTCCGAGTCTTTACCCCTCACGGCTTCATGACTCTGTTCATCCATCCGTAGGGCTGCGATGGGGCGGGGAGGCTGCATCCGTAAACTCATTCTCTCTGGTCTGACTGGGGCCAGGCCTGCCCTGCTCTATCCAGAAGCTCCTAGACAGAGTGAGAATAGGACATGCCAGAAGCCAGGTTCAGGTGGATCACAGAGGGGGTCTGGGACCCTTTTAGGAGGGGGAAGAGGAAGCTGCGTTGTACCATTCAGGTCACGGGAGCAAATGGAAATCTGCAGCCCCAGGAGAGCCTCCAGCCTTGACCTGAAGGGATGCAGGGATTCTACCCACATCTGATGCAGGGTCCAGCCCGGGTGCACTGACGTGCCGGCTCTCCTGGCTTCTGTGGAGTGATGAAGGATTCACGTCTGGGGGTGCTCGAGGTCCTCCCAAGAGCTTGTTCGGGGCCTGCCCCCCTGGACCAGCTGTGGCCTTCTCCTAGTCAGGAAGCAACTGCCCTGAGATCCTTAGCCCAGATCTGGTTTCTGACTACAGGGGCTGCAGCTGGGCCCTTGAGGGTCTCAGCTCAGACTCTGCTCTGTGTCTGCCCCTTCAGTGGTCTGAGTCTGGGCTGGCGGGAGTCCCTGGAGCCCCAGGCCCTGCTTGCTTCCGGAACCTGTAGATGAGGCCGTGTCACCTTGTTTCGTGCCTCGGTTTCCCTGACAGCCTGACTGGTGACACACCATGCTTCCTCTCCTCTTTCTTTATTCCTGTCCTCCCCCCACTCCCCTGATGCTGGCCCTCCCCCCACACTGCTCTTTGTGAGATGGTCGGAGCTCTCCACCTTCCTCTTGTCTTCTTGTCTCCCGACTTCCTTCGCTCTCTGTTTGCTGGTCCCCTCTCCACTCACCCCGGCTTTCTCTCACTTCTCTGGTCATTGGCAGTCCCAGCCCCACTGCCTTTTCCATCTTGGATGTCTCTCTTGAAAGCTCGGTTTCCCCACTTGTGTCCTCATGTCCATCTTGGGGTCCACCTGGGATCTGTCTCGGTGGCCTGGCTCCTCCTGGCCCTCCTTCCTTCTCACAGCTCCCTGGATGTCTGCAGGGCGCAGACTGAGGACCCTGGGATGAGGGGGGACTGGAGAGTCCTGGGGTCTCATTTCCTGGCCTCTCTCCCATTTCCTCACTTTGCAGAAACAGTGTAGGGGGTGGGCCCAGGAGAGGAGCCCAGTGTGATGTGGTGGCTGCAGAGGGGTGAGGGGCGCCAGGGAGCGGGATGGAGGAAGGTTGTCAGGTGAGAATAGGGGGGTAGGAGGGATCTGCTTATCTGTCTGTATCTACCTCCATTTGCCTCTCTCTTTGATGCCTCTTGCTGTCTGCCAGTCACTGTCACTATCTTTGCCTTTTTGGGTCATCTTGGTTCTTCGGACTGGGGGCTTTAACCCAGCTCCTCTCCTCGGGTACCTTCCACACCCAGCTGCCCTGTCTGTCCAGTTCAGGGGCAGTCAGTGGGCTGCTTTCCCAGGACAGGGAGGGGGCTGTGTGGGAGAGGGTGGGGGTGGGGTGGACGGTAATTGTATCAGCTGGTTCTGATGCAATTGGGCTTCCCAGACTGGACCTTCCCCTGCCCCTCCTTCCCCCCTCTCCTCCTGCCCTCTCCATTCATCTCACTCCCTCTCCCGGTTCCATCAGAATAAATTAGACAGTCCCTGCTTTAATCTCATTGCGGGAGCCTGGGCTCAGACCCAGCAGCCCAGCTCCTCGGTCTGCAGTCTCCATGCTAGGCCCTGCAATGAACACCCCAGGGGCAGAGGGATGACCAAGATGACTGCAGGCCTCTGTTCTCATTTCTCCACCCCTAGATGCTATGGCTTGCCCGGAAAGGCAGCCCAGGCCTCGGGCTCCCCAGTGGGTCAATACCCACCATCGCTCCAGGTCTGTCCCCACCCTTCCCCCACCCATTTATCATGTCAGCTGCTGGGTGGTGATGGAAGTCATTTGGAAAGGGGCCCAGAGGACCCAGGATTTTCAGCCTGCAGAATAGAGAGGGGTGGAGGTGGGGTGGGGATGGGGGCTTGAATAATGAGCTGCCAGTGTCTGAAGGCATTTATTGTGCAGAGAGAGTGACCAAGTCGTTCTTCCCCAGGCAAGGCAGCCTAAGAGGAAATGGTCTGGAATATGAGAGCAGGGATGGAGGTTAGATATCAAGAGGAACTTCCTGCCTGTGACGGGTCAGAGACCTGGGTTAGTAGTGGTAAACGGGAGAAAGAGAACTTATGGGCTCACCTCCTCGGAATATCTATAAGAGGGGAAACAGTTCTTCTCCTCTCCCTCCTCTCCCGCCTCTGCAGTGTTGTGCTGTGGAAGAGCAAAGAGCCAGGAATGGAGGGCTTTGATCCATTCTGGTTCTGCCACTTTTTGGTTGTGTGACTCCTGGCAAGTCAGCTTTTTGCCTCTCTGGGCCTCAGTGTCCTCCTGTGTCAATCATGTGCTGTCAGGGTGGGGGCAGGGGGAGGCACGGGGTCTCTTTCAAGTTTAACTGGAACCGGTACTGGATGTTTGGGAGCAGAATAAGGAGGTGGCCCCTCATCAGGGGTGGGTGGAGTAGGGATGCGTAGAGATCCCACTGTCCTGGTGCAGTAGCTGTAAGAATCTGGAAGATGACACTGCCCAGTGGCCGAAGTCCAGGGCTGCGGCAGGGACTCTGGATTTAGAAGCAGGAATGGCCTGCCTTTCTTCTTTCTTGTATTCATGCAGTCAACCTACCACTCCACCAAGTAACTCATGTTTATCGACTCTGCACCCAGCACCATGCTGAGTGCTGAGTGCTGGGTGCTGGGTGCTGAGTGCTGAGTGCTGAGTGCTGGGAGCTGGGTGCTGAGTGCTGAGTGCTGAGTGCTGGGAGCTGGGTGCTGAGTGCTGGATGCTGAGTGCTGAGTGCTGAGTGCTGGGTGCTGGGTGCTGGGTGCTGGGAGCTGGGTGCTGGGACTGCAACCATGAATGACTGCCAAGATCCTCTGGGAGCCGACAGTCTGGGGGGGAGGGGGTGAAACAGTGAGGAAGTGAGCAAATCTATCAATAAGTGCTATGTGCTCTGAAGACATGAACTTACTGGTGTCACACAGACTGGGAGCTGGCGCGATGGAAGGATGGCACGTGGGGTGATCCGAGAAGGTGACATTGGAGCCCATATGAGATGGGACCCCCAGCTCTGGAGGGACCCCAGTTCTGTTGCTGTGTGCGAGTCCTCGACCTTGAATGTGGTTGGGTAGTTTAACCATGAGTGGGGCTGGTGAAATCCGTCCCTGGTGGCAGTGTTGAGGCTCTGGGGATGCCAGTCTTTGAGGTGAGACCCAAGTCGGAGCCCCCTGGGGGCCGCCGGACGAATTGCTGTGGCTGGGAGGGTGGTGAAATCAACTCTAGCTGTGAGCAAGCACGTGGGGGGCTGGGCCTGCCGGAGCTGTCCCCATCTGATGGAGGAGGAAGGCTGGGGGCCTCCAGGGAGGGGGCTTGTGCATCTCTCTTGGTGTGAAAGCAAGACCCAGAGCCTCCGATCAGATGCCCAAGCCATTCTTCCTTCACAGGAGCCGCCTTTGTCTCGCCACAGACAAAACCAGCCGGGGGCACTGTGGCCCTGGGGACATGGGACAGAGGCGAATCTGTGCTTACCCTGTCCCCAGGGAGCTGGTGGCTGTGACCTGCTCTCTTGTTTCCCTGACACCTTCTCTGGATGCCTCTGGGAAGTTTCCCGTTCTTCTCCCACTTCTCAGGGGTGGTGGGGAGCAGGGGGGACCGGGGGGGGGGCGGAGCAGCCCCCTTTCTGTGAATGTGGCCTCCATCCTACCTGGCTCTAGACTCTGGAATCTCCTCCCTGGCCTGGACTCAGAATCCGGGTCTCTGGGCTGTGTGAACAAGAGTGGGGTTTGGAGAAGAAATTCCTTCTCCTTCCAGCCGTGGCCAGGCCCACATCCAGCCCTGCTTAGCAGTCTGGACTCTAGCTGAGGAGGCAGAGGGAGGAAGGGCCGGGGTCCCAGGGGTGACAGGGAGACAGGCCTGGGGGTCTGTGGGAGCCTGGACCGGGCAGGGGAGACAAAGCGTCCCCAGAGGATTGGTTAACCCTCCGAGGACGGCGGCCAGCTTTTCACAAGCTCCACTGGGGAGGCCGAGGTGAGGAGCTGGGGGTCTGTTGTCAGGTACCCACATGGGGGCTGCAGAGAGGTTGGGGTCTGACGTGAGGCTCCTGTGACAGAGCAGACCCTGCCCAGACTCATCCCTATCCGTGGTCCCCTATGTGTGAACATCTGCGTCTGATCCATTCTGTGAAATCCTGCATCTCTGACCCTGGCGCCTGGGGGCCTGGAAGGAGAGATGGGGGATGGGATGCAAGAACCTACCAGATGCAGTTTCTGGTGCTTTGAGTGCTTTGAGGAGAAAGAAACTGAAACTGAAAGACGAACTTCTGAGATTGGACCCCCTCCCCACCTTCACAAAAGTTGAAAGAGGAAGCATGGGGATCCTTGCCAAAGCCTTCCAGGAGGTTCTGGGGACCTGCAGCTGCTCTCTTCAGGGTTCTGATCTCCTCTGGTGATGAAAACAGAACAGAGGACGTGTGACTTCCCATGAGGCACCAAACTCCCGAGGACACGTTTCCGCGTCCTGCCTTGGGGGCAGGATTTCGTTCAGGAGCCGCAAGGCTGGGCGCGAAGCTCTGTGGAGGTGTGGTGGGACCAAGGGCTGGGAGGAGGGAGCTGGGGAGAAGCCCAGGCAGCGCTGGGCCTGGCTTCCTGTCTCTGTCAGCTACGGGCTCTTCCCTTCCTCTCTGGAGGGTCACTGGCTTAAGGACACCTCCTGCTGGCCGGTAGATGAAATGAAGGCCCCTCGGCCCTTCTGAGCCCTTTTATCGGGATCTCCTTGTAGGGAAGGGCTGAACCTAGAAATCACTTCCTTCTCTTTCCTCCCATCTGCTCTTCCTTCCTTCTGTTTGATGAGTGCCTTTCATGTTCTTGGCGCTGAGAAGTCTTAAGAATCCTCTTAGAGAAAATCACCTTGTCCTTCTCTCTTACTCTAGGCAGGTCCACACTTCAGCCCACGGGAGGAACTTCCTCCTGTTTGAAAAATTCAGCCAGTGATTCCTTTTGAGTAAACTTCCACGTGCTGTGGATTAAGCCCAGTTTCCTCACGTCTCACAACGCAGCCATTTCCTCTGGCGCCAGGGTGGGGAGGCTGTGAAGATTGCAGGCCCCCCCAAAGAGGAGGAAGGGCCCCTCTGCAGGCCTGGCATGGACTTCAGCAGTGCCAGGCATTTCACTGGAGGTCATGGGCAAGAGCAAAGGCAGGGCCTGCTAGGGAGGGGCTCGCATATTACCTCTCCGCCTACTTCTGTGAGGCCCCCTCCCGCTTTCATCCGGGGCCTAAGTGGTGGTGTGTACCGGAAGACAGCGAGGGACCCTTTTTTTGGGCGCTGTTGAGGGCTGAGGGCCCCAGTGTCTGTCTTTCCTCGTCTCTCTAGCCACGCACCAGCAGGGCCCCCTTCCCCCCTCCCTCACTGTGTTCCTGCCAACCTCCCCCAAAGCGCTGCACCTCACTGCCTTGTCTCATGGTGGGGAGATGAACTGGGGAGGGGGGAGGGCCTGAGAAGTCCCATCAGGTGGGGGGAGCTTGGAGGCAGGAGTAAGCTTGCTGAGAAACTCTGCATGTCGGGAAGGAGACCTTGCCTGGAGCCCCTGCAATGCTGGCTCTGTGTCCCCAACCTTCCCTGAGGAAGAAGGACAGCATTGTCTCCCTGAGGACAGAGAGACAGCATTGCCAGGAAAAACAGCCCCGGTACAGTGCCCAGGGAAGCCCAGGCCCGGGAGTGCAGGCAGCGGTGGGAGGCGGCGCGCGGGGGTTGGGAGCGCCCTGGCTGGGCTCCAGTGGTCTGTTGCTGTGGAGGAGGCCCTGGCAGGGTCCTGCTCGCAGCAGCCGCAGCTCTCCCGCCCTTTTTCTTTCTGGGCTTGGCTGGCTGGCTCCCCTCCCAGTTTCTCTGCAGGGACAGAACCAGGGGCAGAGCTCACAGCCGCCTCTTTCCACCTCCCCGAAGTCTGTCTGTGGGTCTCCCTCCGCCTTTGTCTCTCTGCGTCTTCTCTCCCTCTCTCCAGAGTCCAGCGCCTCCTCTCACCTGTCTCTTCCTCCCCCTCCTTGGTTCCAGGGTCACAGTATGGTGACCCCCAAACAATTTTCCTGAGAGGCCCCCGACCCCTGTTCACATCCTCTGAGCACAGCAGAGGCAGAGAAGGGTCCCTGTTCTCCAGTGGCGGCCATGGGGCAGGACGTGATGGGATGTGGCACACCCTGAACCCGGAGCGGGAGGTTCAGCCATAGCTGTGGGGGGCGCAGCCAGCTCTCGTCAATCTGAGTTGGTTCAGCCTCTTAGGCAGGGGCCCTTCCAGCTTATGGGGGCGTTTGGATGCTCAGAGCTCCCTCCTGTAGTTGGCTGGAGAGAGAGCCAGGCAGAGGAGTCGAGGTGTGGCCAGGGTCAGAGGTTGGTGAGTTGGGACAGCCCGTCCAGGTTGTGTTCTGTGTCCTGACGTGCATGCCAGGCCCACGGATGTTTCAGCTTCAGTCATGGAAGCCGGAGGTCTCCGTTTAAGTTAATCACATTATGCTCTGGGGAGCAATGTGGAAATTAGAGTGAGGTCTGGAGGGAATCGGCACACACAGACGCACACACACGCACACTCACACACTCACTGCAGCTTGGAGCACAATGCTGCCGACACCGCTGCTGCGCCTTCCCCGCAGGTGGTCGCCTGGCGCCTGGCACCGCCTCTGCTCTGCCGCTCAGCCTCTCCTGCGAACCTTTCCCCGAGCCTCCTCCGAAGTTGCCGGGGTGCCTGCGCCCGCCCCCGCCCCCCCCGCCCCCACAGCCCGTGTCACAACGAGGGGAGGAGAGAGGCAGCAGCTGGAGGAAGTCCCCGAGGGTGGAAGCGCCCTGTAGCGCCCGCGTCTCCCGCCGGGGCTTCCGGGGGAGATGGAGCCACGTCGGGGCCGCGCCTCGGGGGCCCCGTCGAGCTCCTCCCGCTAGAGGGGCCGGGACACTCGGACTGCTCCTGCGGGGCTGAGCATCCGGGAGACCACGGGGCGGGTCTCTCGCCTTCCGCCTCACCACCTCCCCGGAGCAGCCGGTCCTGTTTCCGACCCTTGCGCCCGGGGCGCGCACGTCGGGGTTAAACATGACTCAGATGAGCTGGTGCTTCTCCTGCGTGATTCGATGGAGCAAGTACCTCTTCTCCTGCTTCCTGCCCCTGCGCTTCTGCCTCCGCAGACAGGTAAACTCACCTGGCATCTGCCCCACCCCTCCCCGACAGGCACTCTCCTCCCTCGGCCACCTAGGCGTCAGGTCTATCACCCTCTCGCTGCCCTCAGGGACACCCATCTTGACCGCTGTCAGCGTGGCTTTCATGAGAGTTTAGGGACTCCTGGGGGAGCCCCCACTCATGCATGGATCCACAAGGGGGAGTGGCTGCCTCACAGCCAGGGCACAGCATCTTGGAAGTCTGAAGGATAACACTGGAGTCTGTGCGAGGGCGCTGGAGAGCTGGGCACAGAAGAACATTTCTGGGGGCTTTAAGCGTCCCTCTCAAGTTTCTGTGGGAAGGGAGGGCAAGTTCCTGGAAACGTCTCTTTTTTCCCCCGGATGGGTTCAGAGGATTCAGAGTTAAGGCTGAGATGTAACAGAGTGAGATGGAAATGAAGCTGGTGGACGTCCGGAGGGATTTCCTATCTATTCAGGGGGATGGGGGGACCAGGGAACCGGACATGGAAAGGACGGGGGCTGGGGTAGTAGCTGGCTTAATGAGGGAGGAGGGGTCTGGTGGGATCCCCAGGGCTGTGGATGGGCGTGTCATGGTTGAGCATCTTTCTCCCAGAGAAGATCCTTGACAGTGCCTTCAGGGTGTGCGTGCTTGTGTGTGGAGGGGGGAGGTTAGGGAGGGAGAGGAGGTGGGTCATAGCTGGCCAGCAGAGTAGGGAACTGGTAAAACTGCAGGTAACCTTAATCCTCCCCTGGAGGCACAGAGAGAATTCCAAGAGCATGACCTCGAGCCCCCAGAAGACTCCAGTGAGGGGAAGGATTTCAGGGACTGGGGGTCTGGCTTTCTGATCCATTCTCCATTCCGCAGGGAAGCCAGAAGGGCCCCTGTCACATGGGGGAAGGGGGCTCGGTGGCACCCAGGCTGAGAGCCAGCTGTAGAGCTTGTTTGCCTGGCTTTGAATTCTGGCTCTACCGTGTGCTCGCTGTGGACCTTGGGCAGGTCGCTTCCTCTGCCGGTGCCTGTTTTCAAGCATGTAGAATGGGGATTATAAAGATACCTACATCACTGGGTTATTGTGAGGATAAATGCAGTAGGACATTTGAAGTGGTTGCCAAGTGCTTTCTCTGTATTAGGTACTCAGTAAAAATTAGGAACCTTTTCTTTATTCTTGTTGTGACTTTCCATGGGGCTCTCCCTCCTTGTAGACCTTCAGGCAGGCCAGAGATGGGGTACGTGGGAATGGAGGGATTTCTCCCAGTATCCATTCTTCCATCACATGGATAGGAAGGATTTTTCCACTCCATAAGAAGCTTGACTGTTCAGCGCCTCCTCCCAGGTGCTGCCTCTGGGACTCAGTTTCCCTCACTGCCACTCCGCAGTGGCAGTCACCCAAGGTGTGCTTTGAAATCTTCTAGCAAAATGCATTGTCTCCAGTGATTGGCTGAGAGACAGGTGCTGCGGCTGTGCACCAGAGGGCCAGAGCCCCATCGACGTTCTTGTGGGCTCTGAGTTCAGACGCTGCGGAGTCCGGGTTTTCAGATTTGGGAAAAGGCAGCCTGCAGCAGGAATGGCCAGCCGAGACCAGGTCAGTCGGACCCCAGTCCACTTGGCGATTCCCGCTCCTCATTTGCAGAGGTTGAGGATGACATAACTCCTCCTGGGCTAGGATTTGAGCTGGGGGCTGGGTGATCAGCTGCAGCTGCCTCCCTCCAGCCTTTGAGGGCCTGAGTCAGGCAGGAAATTAGAGCTGGGGAAGGTGTCAAGATCACCAAGTCGAGCTCTGGGAAGGATTTTATTAAACATTGTTGCGATTGGGCCCAGACACTGTCCCCAACCAGGGTGCTGATGGAGGGGAGGTAGGAGAAGGGGGTGTGAGTGATGTTCCCTCCTGGGTCAGCTGGAAACTGAGGCCCATACAGGGCCTGGTTGGAAGCTTACTTTCTATCTTAGGGAGCATTCCGATTTCTGAAGTGCAATGGGGAGACCTCCATCCTATACCGGAGGGGTAGTGGGCATAGGGGCAAGGGTCTGGACCTCCCCTGGCCCATAGGGTACCTTGGTGGGCATTAGGATGAACGTGTCTTGGGCCAGGCTTGGTGAGTAGAGCATGGATGAGTCTTCAGCCCCCACTCACCCCTTGGCTACACCCTTGTTCAATGACCATCCTGCCCAGTGGTACATGGAGGCTCTGCTAGGGCTCCAGGCCCCCCAGAACTCAAAGGCTGAGTGTGTATGGGGGTGGGAGCAGGGAGAGGCAGCATGGCTTATCTGAACAGAAGCCCTGTGGCCAGACCCTGTCCTCGCCCAGATCTCAGGCCCCAGGGCTTGCTAGGACTGTGGTTTTTCTCTTCTGGTTGGCTCTTCTAGAGCCACTAGGGAGCCAGTTGGTCTCATTCTGACCCAGGTGGCAGTGCTGTCCTCGGCTTCCCTCTATGTGTCTCCCTTCCCCCTGCCCCCTCTCCCCTGCCCCAAGCCAGACCTGGGCCTGAGCAGTTGACGTTCTTCTCGGAGCTGCAGCCCTTGAATGAGGAGTGGGGAGGACAGCTAACATCACCTCAACATAGGACCATAGCCCTAGTCTCTGGGTGATGGTATTGCTAGAGGAGCAGCAGGAAAATGTTCGATCCCCACGGGATGTGGAATCAGACCCCCCAGGTTCCGTTCTCACGCATCCTACCTGTGTGATGCCGAGCAAGGTGCCGAACCTCTTTGCGCCTCAGTTTCCACATCTGTCAAATGAGAGCTGGCAGGAGGCTTAAGTACGATACCACAATTAAGTGTCTGGTTAGTTAGTATTGATCTTTCCGCGCGCAGGGGACAGAGGGACAGAGCCCGAAGGAGCCATGCCGTTGCCGAGGGCTTTGTTGTCAGATCCTGTGCTGCTGGGATCCGCATTTGGACGTTGATGGGGAATCCCAGCACCAGCTCTGCACCTGCCTACTTGGTAGGAGGCCCCTGCGGCTGGCTGCGATGAAGGCTGTGGTGTGTGCAGCCCCCGTGTGAAGGCAGCGGGCTGCAAGGTTGGCAGGAGAAAGGTGAGAGCATGACTCTGGTCCTACAGTGACTGGACAGCTGGGTGCTTGCGAACAATCTGGGGCCCGGGAGCCACAGCTCTGTGACCTCAGGCTGCTCCCACCCCGTCCCTCCACTGCAGTGTTGCCATCTCTTAGATGAGGGGGCTGATTAGGTGAGAGGTGCCCCAAAGCCCCAACCCTCCTGGCAGACTTGTTTAATTGAATCTGGCAGAATGATTTAAAAAAAAGAAAAAGCCGACGTTTAAAATTTTGCATTTTTCATATTTTATATAAAAGATTTTATAAGATAATATAGATTGGGGGCTTCTCTTGACAGGTCAAAATATTTGACAGTGTGGGCTTATGTTGCTGACACCGCAGCAGCTGTCCCCGAGGAGTGGGATCCCCTTTAGCTGGGCCTGCCCTCTCCAGGTCCCCAGAGACTCGTTGCCCGCTACCTTCATTTAACTTCTGTCAGGCCCCTGAAGGATCTGACTGTGACCCTGGAAAGGCTCCAGGTCTTTCCAGCCCTGATGTTCTGTGACCTTCAGATTCTGTGACCAGTGGTGACAGAGGAAAGACTTGATGCCATGTTAGGAGTTGGGCTGACGGCAGGAAGAACTTTGTGATGGACAAGTGTGGAAGGATAGGAAGAATGGATTGGAGGAAGCTGGGGCCTTGGCCTGGGGAATCTGTGGCCTCACAGGAGGTGGAGCTGGAAGGGACCTTCGAGACCATCAGCTTGGTCATTTCGCAGGTGCGGAAACAGGCCGAAAGAGGGGAGTGCCAAGCACAGGCTTACGAGGCCTGTTAGCTGCGTTCCTGCCCTCACTCACTTGTCCCTCAGCTCGGCCCACCTCCGGGCCCAGCGCCAGCCCCAGAGCCTGCGGTCCTGGCTGTTTCTTCAAGTGACTGCTGAGCCAGGGACTGGAGGGCAGTGGGCAGTGAGCAGGAAGGTTCTGCGTGCAGAGGGGAGAGTGGAGTTAAATGCCAGCTGCTGCAGAAATGGCCAGGGCAGTGGGTGGCGTGGCTCAGGGTGGGGGGCCGCTGCTGAGGCAGGTACCCGGTGTCTGCGACCCTGGTCCAGGCATGGGGATCCCAGGATGGGTGATACCGCTTCAGCCTCTGGAGAGTCTGCGTCCTGAGAGAGCTCAGAGGCCAGGGAGTGGCAGGAAGAGATGGTGTTGAAGAGAGGTGGGTATTACAGGCAATTGCAGAGGTGCGCAGGCGAGGTATGCCCAATGCCCTTTCAGCGCCCTTTCTGGCCCACTCTGGCCCCAGAGGAAGGTTTGGGAAGGGGTAGTAGATGGTAAAAGTAGGAAAATATGTTAGGACCCATTGATTGGTAGAGTGATTCATTGCTTCTTCAACCATGTCTGGCACCTGCTGTATGCCAGGCTCTGGGGATACAAAACACAGGACATGTCCTTGCCCAAGGAACTCTCCCTGTCTGTGTGCTGCGGGGGGAGGGGACACAAGCTGTGAAGGATGAATAATGGGTAACAAGTCTGAAATAGGGTCATTATATAGAGTTGGAGACACTTCAGGTGGCAGAGTTGAACATTCAACAGGGAAGATGGTGGTTGGGTAGCAGGAAGGACTTCCTGACAGTGAGAGGTTAAGATACAGGAGAGACACCCATGGTCTTGGAAAAGGGGAATTCTGGGCGCAGGGTTCCTCTGAGGAGACCCCCAGCACTAGGGTTCTCCACTCCTGTTTTCAGTCCCGGCTGAAGGGGCTGGGGAGGGAGCTGGCCTGGGGGCTGCAGGGCCCCCTTGGGTTGCATGGGAAGCCAGACAAGTTGGTGTCCGCTGTGACTTGGTCTTTGGTCTTGTTGTCGAGCATTTCTGGGAAGCAGCAAGGTGATTTCTCAGAACTCCCAAGATAGCTGCCAGCAGGCACATCTTCTAGTGACGCTGGCGGCAAAGGGTGGGAGCGGGCGGAGGAGATGGGGGGAGTGGGCCCCGGGACGGCAGGGCTGAGCTGGCTGAGCCCTTGAAGTTGCTGGGAGGCTGGCAGGGCTGGTGATGGTGGCTAGGGGTGGCCTCAGGGGCTCCCAGAGAGGCCCCCTGAAAACCACACTTCCTTGACTGCCCTGGGCTTCAACCAGTGGAGAGAGGGAAGGTTGGCAGGAGCGTCCATCTGTGGACATGCCCAGCAGTGGCAGCAGGGCCAGCTACATGTGGGACACTGGTCCATTTCAGTGTTGGCTAAACTGTCAGTTGAGCCCTGGCAGGCTTGAGAGGGGATATCCAGAGGCATTGTGGTTCTGGAAAGGGATGCAGGGTAGGGGCAGAATCTTTCATTGCCCCACAGCTCTGCAGAAGGACCTAGAGTGATGTGTGAAGGGCCCTGATTCCTCACCTTGTCGTTTTCATCAGAACAAAGACTCTTATCTCAAGTGACCGCTCCAGGAGGGACCAGAATTAGACAGCTTGCTTTAGTGTCCTCCCCTGACTTCCCACCAAGTAATAGAGTCCCTTGTGCAGTGCACAACCTGTACATCCGCATGTGGCAGCCTTTTCCCAGACAAAGTGTGAATGTTTCCCTCTCATTCTGGGGTTTCCTAGGTAGATGTCCTGACTGGACTATGGGCTGGGAGCCAGTACACCTGTCTGGGCAGGTCCTCTTGAGGGGAGAGGCTGGTTGTAGAGACTGTACCCTGGGGTGGCACCACGTGTGGGGCTGACAGAGTGGTGAGGGCAGGCTCTTGGGTGCGTGGGGGAGAGAGGCAGGGGATATATAACCCTTTTTCCATGTGGCCCAGGGCATCTACCCCATGCTGGTGTGTGTGCATAGAGCTCAAGCAAGAGGACTTTCTTGCCAAGTTACTCAATCCCAGAAAATGGTCTCAGAGTGCCTCCTCTGGGTGGGGCCCTGTCCTCGGCACTCATGTGTTTCTGTGAGCTGGACTGTGTGTCCTGGTGTGTGTGTCTACGGGGGTGTGTGTGTGTGGGGTGTGGGTGGGGCTGAGCCCTCTTTCCCTCCCCGGAAGGCTCCAAAAAATAGAAAATAGAGCGGGGTGATTCACCAGCCCCACCCACTCTTACTTGGTCCAGCTGCGTCCACAGCTCAAAGAGGAAAGTTTCTGGGGGGAAGGTAGAGGGGGGAGTTGAGACAATGAGGGCCGGGGGCCGATTTTGCTGGCTTCCCCTGCGGTGCGCCCTGGGAATACATTTGGATACCCCTCTTCTTCCCCCCACCCCAGACCCCAAACTTCTGGCCCTGGGCTAAGGTGAGGGGGAGGGAAGGGAAGGGAAGGGCTGGCGGGGGCGGGTGGGGGGACAGTGTAGGGGGAGAAGTAGGCACGTGGAATGGTGGGAGGTGAAAACTGGGCCCAGGGAGGGGGAGCAGGGGCGGTGGAGGAGGAAGTGGGGAAATGCAAACCAAATGTTGGCCCGGGGCACAGTCAAGAAAAACAGACTCTCGCGGGAGCCTGGAGCGGGGCTCCTTTTAGGAAGGGCAGGAAGGGCTGGGACAGATGTTTGGAGAAAAGAAAGAAAGAAGGGGAAAAAAAAGTAAGAAAAAAGTTGGAATGAAATCCACAGCCCTGGGGGCAGGGCCGTTCTCCAGCGGTCTCAGGCCAGGCTTCTCTTGAGTAAAGCATGGAGTGGGCTCTGAGCTTGCCGAATGGGCACCAGGGTGCCCTGGGCACTGACCTAGCTAAGTGAGTGCCAGTGACTTTGTGTTCCGAGGGCAGGAGGGCATGCGTGTGTCCTTGGAGATGGGATGGGGCTGAGGAACCCCAGCTCAAGCGGACTGTGCTGTCCCATGTCTGTCCCTCCCTCCATCAGTGGTCTGGGGGTGGAGGTCTGCAGTGAGTAGAGCAGACTCCAGGCCTGGCAGCGTCAGATCCAACCAGAAGGCAGGAGCAGCTTGGTGGCTCACAGGGCTTGTGCGTCTGGGGTTGTGTGTCTGGGGTGGGGGGGTGGCTTCTGGGGGGAGGGGCTGTCTCCAGTAGCTGTCCCTTTGCTCTGCTTCCTTCCCACCCCCCGCGAAGCAGGGCTTCTGACCCCCAAAGCCACCAGTGGAGCTGGGAGGAGGGAGGAGACAGGAGGCTGGGACTAGGGGGTGGAGTGGGGGGAGGAGGAGAGGGAGGGAGGGTGAATTGGAGGCAGGCAGGGCGAGCGCTGCAGATGCTGGCGCTGCCGCGGACTCAGAGCTCCCTTCTGCCTGCTCCGAGGGGACTGCGAGCTCAGGGGGACCCTTTGCAGTCCCCGGGCGTGGCCCCAGGGACGGGGACCCTCGAAGATGACGTGGATCTGTCTGTCCTGCATGCTCTGGGTAGGTGTGGTAGCGTTAGCTAGGAGGTCGAACCGCCGCCCCCCCCTTCGACCTTAACTTTACCCTGAGAGCCTGGGGTTGGGGGGGGAGTGTTGGTGGTGAAGGAGGGTGCCTTTCTGCCTCTGAGATACAGAAGGAAAGACTGACTTGAGTAGACCCTCAGCCTGAGTCCGTCCCCATCAACGGGGCCCAGGCCCCAGTTCTGCCGGTCAGTACGTCCCCCCTCCCCAGTGTCCTCTCCCCCAGTTGAGTCCGGGAGCTGTAAGTAGAAGGAAGCCATCATAAAGTTTGTCTCTTTTTGGAGCCACTCCTGCCTCCATTCCCACCCCATACCAGGGTGAAAATTCTTCACCCCTCAAGTTGCTCAGCCTAAGAGTCTGCGGGGGGGCAGTGGGAGGGGCCTGAGGAACAGGGGGCGTTGACCTAGAAGATGAAAGCTGGAAAAGCCAGGCTGGGGAAAAGTTCTGCTCGGGTTCCATCACTTTTACCCCAATTTCAGCTTCTACCCGCTGCCACCCCCCCCACAGCCCTCCCATCCTTACCAAGACCTCCCCCGACCCCCTCCAGTTCCAGAGGAGGAAGCCACAGCCTCCTCTTTCCCCTTTCTTGGCCCCAGATTCAGGAAGGTGTGTGTCAGCGCAGGGTGCTTGAAGGGTGGGCAGGCAGGGTCTGGGGGCTACATGGTGAGGGTTAAAAGTCTTGAGGCCAGTCAGGGGCAGAGGCTCCTGGGAGAGAGGGGGCTGGGAGAGGGCTGACTGCTGCAGGAGGGGAGGGGGCAGGGATGGGAGACCCCTTCCTCAGAGGGGCTCTGCTCTCTGGGCTGGGTGAAGGCATGCACAGGGGTCAGGAGGGCAAGGAAGTCATCCCTGGCTGAGGTTAATGTTGGTCTCAAAGAGAGTGATGGCTGGTTTGGGGGAGGGAGCTTCAGGCCCAGGATCCAGATGTGGCCTTTCCTGCCCCTTCCCCTGTTCCGGCCAGTCCTCGGGAGGGCCCTCCTCGACCCAGGCGAGCCCAGGCTGAGGACAGTGGTGGGAGATCAGACTTGGGCAGTCAGGTGTACTCTGGGCAGAGAGGGGAAGTGGGGAGGGGGCTGGCATGAGGGGGTTTGGGTGGCGTGTGGGGCTTGGGTGTGGGCGTGGGTCTGAGTAAGAGACTGAAGGTGTCTGGAGCGTCCTGCACATCAGGGGTTCGCTGGGCTGCTGTCACATCTGTATAATGGGAGCCTTGGCCAAGGTCATTTCTCCAGCCCCTTTCAGCTCCCTGGACAGACTCTGGAAGGCCTGAGAACGGTGCTGAGGAGAGAGGCTGGCAGGGAGGGAGGCCTGCGGTGGGAAGGATGGCAGTTAGACTTCCAGGGGTGATGCGGGTGTGGATGGAGACAGGGCCACGTCAGCGGAGAGGCTCTGGGAGAAGCGCTGCACGGCTCTGAGCCTCAGTTTCCCTGTGGGTAAGACGATGGCGGGGAGGTGCAGAGAGGTGAGCATGAGTGCCTCGTCCGTGTCACTTCTCTCCCTGAGAGCTGGGGACCAAGGGCTGGTGTGGATGCAGCCACTTTTCTAAGGCCCTCCCCTCACCCCTTTTCCTGTCCTCTCTCCTGGTGCCTCCCCGCCCCTGTCCCTCCCCAGCTCTGTGAGACAGCCCAGCAGGCAGGCTTCTGTGGGAGTGGAAAGAGGCCGGTGGGAGTGGGCTGGGGAGAAGGGTGTTTTCTCTCCATCCTGCCCGGCCTGGATGCCCACTGCCAGGGTGGGCCCAAGTCTGGAGGGTGTGGACTGGCCCGAAGGCACAGCCCTGGCCCCATCAAGCTCCTTGTCCCCCTCCTCCAGTTGTCCCAGCAACCTTCCTCCTTTCCGGGTGGGCCTCTATGGGGCTGGGGTGTAAGTTTGTAGCAGGAAGGGGAGGGGTAGCTGGTGCCAGTTCCGGAGAGGGGGCATGGAGGTCCTGGAGACCTTGACAAGGGAGCTGCTTCCGCCTTGAGAGGCTCCTGCTGGTGGGAAGTGCGTGGACTTTGACACGAGGCAGGGCTAGGCTCAGATCCTAGTTCTGTCATTTACCAGATGGACAGCCTTGGGTACGGCAGTTCCCTTCTTGAGCCTCAGTTTCCTGATTCCATAAAGTGGGGAGAATAATACACACCTTGTCTGGCTGGGGTGAGGACAGAGACAAAGTATGTCAAAAGACCAGGTACCCAGGCACTCGGTAGGTGCTCAGTAAATGCTGGTCCCTCCCCCACTCCACAACCTCCTTCTTGGCTCACGGGATCCCCTGTATTGCAGATCTGATGTGTGGGAGGATCTCCCCAGGAATAGCTGCAGACACTTCATCCAAGAAGTAATCTATCTCTAATGCGTAGTTTTAACAAGCTCTAGGAATAAAAATCACTTTATTAGCTGAGGAGCCGAGCTATATATTATGCATAACTTGATTTTCTCATCAAATGCTCCCATTCGCTATTACATATTCAAGCACGGTTTATTTAGAAAATAATGACATGCCTATTAATTGAGGCTTTTTGGTGTTACACCGATGGAGTTAGAGCTGCAGGCCCTTCCTTCTGGAGGGGCTCATTCTGTTTTCAGGAACTGGGAAGGGGCTTATTAGATGGGGCTGAAGGAGCCACAGGCATGCCTGGGGGCCAGGTACAGCCCTGGCCCTGCCCTGAGCAAGCCACGTGGCCTCGGGCTCGTCACGTGACTTTTCTGGACCTCATTGAAGCTGACCTCTGAGGCCAGCTGCAGACAATGAAGTGTTCTCTTTTCTGGAGCTGGTGTCCTTCCCAGCGCTAAGCACACATTTTTGTCAGAGGGTCCGCGTGAGCCCCCGGTTTCCTGGTGTGCGGTTCTTGCCCTGTGTACCCCACTCTGACCCCTCCATCCTGAACTCACTCTCTTTGGAGTTTTGTTAGCCTGTAAGGGCTGTGCCCACCGGGGGCCTCCTGGCCACGCGTTTGGGAGCTAGGCTGGGCTGCGTGACACTGACAGGGTCCGAAAGAAAACACCCACTTTGCAAAATTTTTCAAAATGGCGTCTGAGGCACAAAGTCAGGGAGCAATACCATACTGTTTTTCTGCGGACGCTCAGTGGCAGTGTGGCAGGCTGGCCAGAGCACAGTGCCTGTGTTTCATCCTGGCCCTGTGACTCGGAAGCTCTGTGGCTTCCAATCTGTTTCTCGGTTGGTTTCTCCAGCTACCTATAGCATTGTTAAGTTTTAAAGGAGCCAATACATTCCGAATAGCGTTTCTCCCCCAGTAAGAGCTCAAGAAATGTTAGCTCTCTTTATATGACGGCACATTTCAAGGCCACACAGCAAGTTAGAGTCAGAACTAGGACCTGGCCCTTCTGCGTCCCCATCCAGGGCTTTCCATTCTGGGAATACTTCGGGGAAGGGCAGGAGGGGGTGTAAGGATGGTGTGAAGGCCCAGAACGTGCAGGTCTTCTCCTGCAGGCAGCGTGCACAGGGTCAGAGCGCGGATGCTGGGTGTGTGGTCTGGGCAGCCACGTAGCCTCTCTGTGCCTTACCTGTGTCCATTTCCCTGACTTAGGCAATTTCATTTGAACCTCACTGTAATTCTGTGAGGTGGGAAGGGAAGGGATGGCTAATTCCAGTTTCTAGCCAAGGCGAGGGGGACCCACAGAGGGGAAGTGGCCCGTCCAAGGGGCCACATGGCCACTGGGTTCAGTGCTCTGAAAAGAGGAAGGGTATGGGCCGGGGGCTTTGCAGCTCTGGGTCGAGGGGTTGGTGGCCAGCAGCCTAAGGATAGGAAATGGTGTTAGGGAAGCACTGTGACAAAGAAACCATCCAGTCATTCGGCCAGGTCAACACCCACCCACCCATGTTCCCGTCCATCTATCTCACCAGTGGTTATAGAGTGCCGACTTTCTTCAAGAAGCTTGCAGATATTGGGCAAATGATTACAATAAGATGGGTGTTACCAAGAGGGAAACTGTGGGGACATGTAAGGGGGGACCTAGCCTAGATTGGGGGAGAAGGGACATATCAGGAAAGACCTCTTGGGAGGTGAACTTTAAACTAGATCCAAAGATGAAGCTGTGACCTCAGAAATCCAAGTGCGGGAAGTAAGAATAATTGACAAAGGATAAGGAGGGGTAAACCAGCCAGTAGATGGCCTTTGGACAGAGGGGTCCTGACGACGCAACTGCCGGGGCTCCTCCGGATCTCACAGACGGCAGCTGTGGGCACACCCTTGGAAGTGGTGGCAGTGCCACGGTGAGGGACCCCGTCTCAGACAGACCTGGATTTGAATCTTCGTTCCATCCTGCCCTCCTTGTGTGTCGCAGAGCACGTTCCTCAGCCTCCTCATAGGATGTGGTTGTGAGGATCCAGTGAGGGAATCTGCCAGCCCCTCGCTGATGCCACCCCTTCAGGCTCTCCACATCCCTGTGCCCTCCCACTCCAGGAGATGATTTCATGTTAGAGCACGAAAAAGGGACCTGGGACCTGATGCCCAAAAACGTTGGGACGTGGTTTATGAAGGAGCCAAGGCGAGAGGGAGAGAGAGAAGCAGGCTGATGGCGAGAGATGGTCCAGCTCAGGAAGCCGAGTTGTGGGCCGAGGGCCACCAGGTAGAATCCCGGACCCCCCAAGCCTCCACGTGCTCCTCTGTCACGTGGGGAGCTCAGTTAAAGCCACTCTCTGCATCCTTCCTCCCATGGAGATCCAGGGCTACTCGGTGTCAGAGAGCTTTCTCCTCAGCCAGGCGATGCCAGCACCTCAACCCGTCTTCTGTCCCCTGAGGGCAGGACAGTGGGCGTGGGTGTAATTACACTGGAGTGAACCAAGGTCAGACTCCTTCTGACTTGTTTCGGGCTCACACTGTTCTGGACACAGGGGACATGGAGCAGAAGCACGTGCAGATGTGGGCACCTGGCGGACTAGTCCAGCGCACGTACAGGCGTGACAACGTGAATCAGAGCCCGATTCTGGGGAGCGCTTACTGTGTGTCAGGCGCTGTTCCAGCGTGTTTTCAGGCATTGTCGCAACCTATGGGCAGTTGCTATGATTAGCCCACTTAACAGATCAGTAAAGTGAGGCAGACAGGGGAAGCGACTTGCCCGGGGTTACCTAGCTAACAAGTGGGGCAGCAGGGACCAGTCAGATTGCACAGTGTTGAGACGGGGCACCAAGCACGTGCGACTGAGGAAAGGAAGTGGCGTTGGGCAGCCCTTCCCCTGCGTCGAATCATGAGGAAATGACCAGACAAATCCAGATACTGAGGGACATTCTGCAGAACCGCCTGGACTCTTCAAAAAAGTCAGTGTCATAAAAGGGAAATCATAAGGTGGAGTAATGTGTCCACAGGAAAGAAGAGGAAAGAAACCCAGCAACTAAATGTAATACAAGATCTTGCCTGGATCCTGAGTCCAAAATAAAAACAAACGCAGACCCAGCTGTAATGGGTGTTATTGTGGCAAAAGGGGAAATTAGAATATGTTACTGAAGATTAGATAATGCTATCGTATCGATGTCAGATTTCCCGAGGGCGGTGATTATGTTGGGCTGAGTTAGGGGACAGAGACAGAGCATGGAAGCGGTGAATCAGGGCCAAGGGCATAGGCGTATTCATCTTTTCCGGAGCTTTTAAAATTTTCATGGTGAAAAAAGAAGACGGGGTGGGGAGATTGATTTTGAAAGAGGTCGGGGGTGGGTATCTGGGGTCATCTCCCTGCGGGGATGAGGTTTGAATGAGGCCTTCAAGGATGCCTAGAAGCTTGACAAGCTGAGAGGGAGGAAGGCATGCTGGGAAGAGAGAAGAGCAGAGCAGAGGCTCAGAGGTGGATGCAGGGTAGGGAGTTGGGGAGTGGGGCAAGGGGATTGAGATGGCCGGGTGGGTGGGGTATGGACCAAGGCTGCTTTCTTGCTGACTTGAGGGAGTGCAGGTCTTAACTTGGGTGCCTGGGAAGGCATGGAAGCATATTGGGGTGAGTGGGGGTGACCCCATAGAGCTGTGTTCCTTAGAGGCTGTGTGGGGAGGAAAGGTCCAGTGTCTTGGGGCAGGAGGCCGGAGGCTGTTGCAATAGCTCCGGACAAAAGAGACGGGGCCTCCGATAGGCAAAGGCAGTGGAATGAAAAGCACAGGAGGCCGCAAGAATATTTAGGGAGCAGCGTTTGCGGAGTCTGGCAACTGGTTGGGTTGGAGGGTGGAGCCGGGAGGGGTTGAGAGTGACTCAGAGTTTTCCACCCGGGGCGACCAAGAACATGGTGCGGCCATTAGCTGGCTAGGGGATGGCGGGGCTGGTGGTGGTAAGGAACTTCCGTGTGTACATGAAGGTGAGGTGGGGTTGCAAGGAGCTTGTGTTTGAGGGGCTGGGGCGGCGGGGGCTCCCAGTCGCCAGCCTGCAGCTCCATTGGGAGTCCCACAGTCTTCCCCATAGAAGTGACCACTGATCCCAGCCAGGTCCTGGCATCCCAATGCAAGGTGATGAGACATGGAGGGGTGGATGGCCGGGAGGCAGGGAGAGGACTGAATGACCCTCCAAGTCTGTCCTAGGCCTGCTTTTCAGTGACTCTCTTTCCCAAGGCTCACTAGCTCGTAGACTTCTGCCCTCTGGCCTCATCATCCAGGTCTCCTAGTGTGGGGCGCAGGGAACCTGGTGGGGCTGGGCTGGGGAATTTTCTTTGGGAGGCGGCAGGAGCTTATGAGCTGGAGGACCCTAGGGTTATCAGTCCCCCTTCATCACCACCCCCACCCCACTGTGCTTTGCCCCAGGGGGCAGGGAGGAGCCAACAAACAGCCATTCCCACCCCAAGACCAAGGACTCCTGCCAAGGCTGCCCGAGCCAGACGTGCCACACCCCTCTGACAGGCAGCTTGGTGAACGGAGGGTGGGAGGGAGAGATCCCCCAGAGGGCCAGGAAAGCCCTCCGAGGCTGGGTGGGCTTGTCGCAGGGCTAGGGCTCTGGGTTTGGAGGGTAGGGAAGAATGACTTCGGCTGGGACCCCTTCCCTCTTCTGGGTTCTGGCTCTCGAGGGAGGTAGGCTTTGGAAGGACTAGGCAGTTCCTGCCACGGCCAGGCCTCTTCTGTCCTGAGTTTCCCCCAGGTGTGTTAGGAGCGAATCCAGCAAGGGAGGGGCCGGGTGCACTTTGTGAGGCTGTCTGCCACTTGTCAGGGAAAATGATGGTCATTGTCATAACAAGCCATTACCCTTGAGCTGGGTGCCTCATGGGCTCCTTCTCATCCTCTGCGTGTACCTGCAGAGTAACCGTGGGCGAGGGCAGGGTAGGTACTAGACCTTCGTTTATCTTCCTCCTCTGGATCTTGACATATGATGGTTAGGAAGTTCTTTTCCCCCCTTGAGTCTAATCATAAGTGCTGGCAGCTTCTGCCCACTGGGTTTTGTTTTGCCTTTGGTAACTTCCCAGCAACTCCTTACAATGACAGCTCCTTCAGATATGTGAAGATGTTCCATCCTAGACTTTCTCCTCCATCATCCCAGCAAAGCTTCAGACCTCTGTGGATGACTTTTCACAAGATTACCAGACATCCCAGTGTATAGCCAGGGATGCTATACATCCGGGGTCACTTTCCTGGGCGTGGCCGAACTGGTCTCCTCACTTCCACCGGGGCTGCCCAGCCTCTCATGGAGGGGTGATGTCTCATTAGACATCCCTCCCTCTGTAGCCAGCAGCACGTCTAGTCCCCAGATCCCACAGTCCCTTCCTCTCAAACTGGCCCATTATTTCCCCTACACTGTGTACACTCAGGCTGTCTTGTCGGAACCCCTTATTTTCATCTGGGGACTGTGAGGCCACCGGCCTAGAAAGCAGGTCTCTAGACTCCCATCTCAGTGCTCCATCAGCCAGACAGTCAGGACAGGGTAGGGGTGAGGGGTAGGAGTGTGCTGGGCCATCACCCAGAGGCAGCTGAAGGAGGCCTTGAGCGAGGCCAGGGAGTGTGTTTTCTGAACCTGGTTCCTGTTCCCCAAGCCCGGGCGGGAGGAGAGTTTGTAAACTCAGACGTTATGGAGTTGGCCAGGCAGGGCAGGGAAGCCCAGGGCCCAGGGGGGAAGCCCGGTGTTTGCTTGTCAGCCTGGACGTCTCCTCTGTTTACTGGACAGCCTGGACCCTCTCTGGGGAGATTCCACTGCCATGACTATGCTTTAGGGAGGAGGCCTCTTTCCCTGGGCTTTGGAGGAAGGGCTGGATTTGGGGTGTAGGCAGAGAAAGCTGGGGGATAAGCTAGCACAGGGAGCTTTGCTGACTTAGTGGGGTAGGAGAGGCAGGCTTCGGGGGGCAGACTAGGCCTGAGATGATGGGGCTTTAGGGCTTCCTGCCTGCCCACCCTTCCAGACAGGCCTTAAATTGAACCCCGAGTCCCCTCCCTGCTTCTCCTCCTATCCTAGGCCTTGGCCGCTGCAGTTGATGTGGGACTGGGTCCCCTCCCTGGAATGTCTGTGACAGAGATCATTTGGAAGGCTGCCAGCCAGGGGCAGAGATGGGAAAACGGGGGAGGAGAGACCTCAGAATAGGAGGGGATTCACCTGCCCCTCCTTGTGGGATGGGGGACACTGGGTCAAGTCCAGAGCTGGACCCTCAGCCTACCGCCCCCCGCCTCCCTCCCCTTCCCCAGCTGAAGCCGGAAGCATGGCTCCCGGAATGAAGTGTCTGGAATATCAGAACCCAGGTCCTGCTGCCTTGCTCAGCCACCAGGGGGCATTGCTGGTCTCTTGTACCCACTCCTGACTCCACCACGCTCTCTGCTCTCTGGTCTCTGCTCTGGGCTTTATATCTGCTCCGTCCTGCCTCCTTACTGTCTTGACAAATAGTCTGTCTCCTTGAATTCTGAGACAATCTAAAACTTCAGAAAAGTGGCAAATACAGTGCAAAGAACTTTTTTTTTTTTCCTGAGCTATTTGAGAGTAAGTTGCTGACACGTTGCCCTACCACCCCTGAATACTTCCCTGTTTTCCTACAGGGACTTTCCCTACCTAACCCAACACAGCCATCCAAGCCAGGAAATTGACATTGATGCGTGACCTTCTCATCCGCAGACACCCCCGAAGTTTGGCCAGTTGTCCTAATGGCGTCCTTTGGGGGCGTGGGAAGAATCCAGTTCAGAATCAGCCGTGGCATTTGGTTGTCATGTCTCCTTAGTCTCCTTCTGTCTGGAAATCTCCTCAGCCTTTCCTTGACTTTCGTGACCTTGTCACTTTGGACTATTATGAGCCACTTAATTTGTGGACTGTCCCTCCCCTGGGTTGGTCTGATGCTTCCTCATGACTGGATTCAGCTTGTGTCTCTTTGGCAGGAGTATCGCAGAGGTGACGTTCTGTTCTCATCCCCTCCATGGCACACAATCTCCACTCATCCTGTTACTGGTGACGTTAGCTTTGATCACTTGATTAAAGCGGAGTGTGCCAGGGAAAGTTACTTTTTTCCCCTTTGTAATTTATAAGCATGACGTGGGGAGGTGCTTTGAGACTCGTAACTCCTCATCAGACTTTGACTGTATTCACTTATTTCACATATCAGTATGGACTCATTTAAGCCATTACTATCATTATGTATTTTGATGCTCAGATCTTCTCAGATCTGAGGAGCCCCTTCAAGCTGGCTCCTGTGTCCTCTTGTCTGTCTGTCCCCCTTTGATTCTCTGGTTCCCTTTATAGTCTCTGTGTGTTTCTATCTAATCTCTCTCATTCTCTGTGTGTGCTTGTTTGTCTCTGTCTTTGTCTCTGCCTTTATCTTGGTCCTCTTTTTTTTCTTCTCTGTCTGACTGTTGCTGTTCCCTGTCTTTCTCTGTCTTCTCTCTCTGTCTCTCTTTGTCTTTCTCTCTCTTGTCTCTGTCTCTGACTCTTTCTGTCTCTCTCTCCCCCTCTACTTCTCTCTCTATCTCTTTGCCTCTTTTCCTACTTGCTTTCTCTCTTATTTTATCCGTTTTTCTCTCCGTGCCTCTCATGGTTCTGTCTCTTTTGCCCAGGACTCACCACTACAGGATCTTCAGCTGGGAGTCCTGGACATGCTGGGTTTGTGGGATGCTGCCACCCGTCCTCTGAACACGCAGAGTGGGGAGGCTTGGACCAGGGTAGTAGGAGGGGGACTTGGAGGAGAACCTTCTCCCTGGTCTGTGATCATGTCTGTGTGTGTCCCTGCATGTGCAGAGGGCATTGGAAAGCTCTGTACCTTTGGGGGGTGGGGCGCGGGCTGCAGGCAGAGAAGCGTCAGTGTCTGTGCTCTGCTGCCCCCTGCTGCTGGAGCCGGGAAATGAATCCAGTTATAGGTACCAGGGTGAGGTGCCTGCAGGCAGGGCAGGACTTCCCCGGGAGTCCTCTGAACTGGGAGCCTTCCCAGCATGTGCCTGGGCTGGGGGCTGCGGGTGGGAAGAGGGTGGTCCTAAGCAGCGTGGATGCAGGACTTTGCGGCTTAGACTGTGTTCAGATGTGTGGTCACAAGCGGTGTGGGGCCCAACCTCAGGGTGTCTGGAGGGGGCAACTGAGGCCCCTGTTAGTGGTGGGGTGGTGGCTAGCCAGACACGGAGAAGGCTTGGACTGCCAGCCCGCCTCTCATCCTATGTGTGTGGTGGTGTAGTTTTTCTTTTATTTTAACATCTTTATTGGAGTATAATTGCTTTACAATGTTGTGTTAGTTTCTGCTGTATAACAAAGTGAATCAGCTATACATATACTTATATCCCCATATCCCCTCCCTCTTGCATTTCCCTCCCACCCTCCCTATCCCACCGCTCTAGGTGGTCACAAGGCACCGAACTCATCTCCCTGTGCTATGCAGCTGCTTCCCACTAGCTATCTGTTTTGCATTTGGGAGTTTATATATGTCCATGCCACTCTCTCACTTCGTCCCAGCTTACCCTTCTGCCTCCCTGTGTCCTCAAGTCCATTCTCTACGTCTGCGTCTTTATTCCTGTCCTGCCCCTGGGTTCTTCAGTACCATTTTTTTTTTTTTTGAGATTCCATATATATGTGTTAGCATACGGTATTTGTTTTTCTCTTTCTGACTTACTTCACTCTGTATGACAGACTCTAGGTCCATCCAACTCACTACAAATAACTCAATTTCATTTCTTTTTATGGCTGAATAATATTCCATTGTATATATGTGCCACATCTTCTTTATCCATTCATCTGTCGATGGTTACTTAGGTTGCTTCCGTGTCCTGGCTATTGTAAATAGAGCTGCAATGAACATTGTGGTACATGACTCTTTTTGAATTATGGTTTTCTCAGGGTATATGCCCAGTAGTGGGATTGCTGGGTCATATGGTAGTTCTATTTTAGTTTTTTTTTTCGTTTTTTGCGGTACACGGGCCTCTCACTGGTGTGGCCTCTCCCATTGCGGAGCACAGGCTCTGGACGCGCAGGCTCAGCGGCCATGGCTCATGGGCCCAGCTGCTCCGCGGCATGTGGGATCTTCCCGGACCGGGGCACGAACCCGTGTCCCCTGCATCGGCAGTCGGACTCTCAACCACTGCGCCACCAGGGAAGCCCTGGTGGTGTAGTTTTAAAAAGGATATTTAACCTATTGATATTTTCATAATGTAAAGAATAGTAAATAAAAATAAAGATGGAAGAAGTCTTCTGGGCTGGAGCACGGGGTGGTAGTGAGGGTGAGAGAGAGAAAACTGTGGGGCATGGCACTCGGGGACATGGGTAAAAGGTCGAGGGCCATCAGCAGTAGGATGAATGAATGAGTCAGTTGCATGCACACGGTGGAGTACTATGCAGCAGCAAAAAGGAGGGAGCTGCTGCTCTGTGAGCACAGGGATGAATCTCCCACATTCTTGCTGAGTCAGAGAAGCAGACACAGGAGTATATACTGTATAATTCCATTCATATGAAGCTTAAAAACCTGTCAAAATGGATCTTTGGTGATAGAAGTCACAGTAGTATTTACCTTGGGGTGATATTGACTGGGACGGCCACGAGGGAGCCTCCTGGGGTGTGGGTCCATGGGGCATACGTGTGTCAAACTCTATTGAGCGATACATTTAAAATGAGTGCACTTTGCTAATAAACTAAATCAGAAAAGTGACTAAGAATCCATGGAGGGGGCTGGGGGTTTCGACTGTTGTCTGACCCCACCTCTGACTGGGAGTCTGGGTCGCACCCACAGCTTTCTCTTTCCCTGGGCACCTCCTCCCATAAATGGGCTCGGGCCTTTCACAGCTGAAGGGGCTCTCACCTCTCCTTTCCCCCAGTGCTTGCCTGCTTCTCCCCTGGTCCCCTGGCTCTTTCCCGAGGAGCCCGGCCTGATCACTCTGCCTCTCCTCCCACAGCCAGAGGACCTGGAGGCCCCCAAGACTCACCACTTCAAGGTGAAGACCTTCAAGAAGGTGAAGCCCTGTGGGATCTGCCGACAGGTCATCACCCGGGAGGGTTGCACCTGCAAAGGTGAGCAGCTGGCTGGGCCACGGGGGATGGGGAGCGCGTCTTCACGGGAGTGAGGTGCCCGAGGCCCGGGTCAGGCTGGGATGTCCTTGGGGTCCTGACTTGGCGCCTGGTTCTCATTTGGGAGGGGATGCTGAGCACACGGATAGCAAGCATGTGGGTATGTGTGGATGGCACATGGCAGGCGAAGGGTGGCATGGAAATGGCATGTAGCTTATGTGTGGATGGCATACAGGTGGCATGTGAATGGCTTAGGGAAGACATGGATATTATGTGGTGGCAGGTGGATGGTGAGTGGCTGGCGTGTGGAGGGCGTGTGAGGGGGTATGGTTGGCCTGCAGATGTCATGTGGTTGGCACGTGGATGGCGTGTGGTCGGCACGTGGAGGGCCTGTGGAAGGTGTGTGTGGGGGGTGTGCCTGGCACCAGGAGTACTGCAAAGATGCCAAGCCACGGTCCTGCCCTTGTGGCAGCTTAGGGGTGAGTTTAAGAGGCCCCCAGTTAGCCTCGGGGGAGGGCCTGCTGAACGGCAGGCTTTTGTAATCCCTGTTCTCATGTGCTCCTGGAACGGCCTGGGCTTGGCTGTCACAGCTGCCGGAGGAGTTGGTGTCTTGCCCCAGGTCACACTGTGAAATCAGAAGGAGGCCTCTGCACCCAGTCTCAGCGACTGACACCGTCACCCACCCAGTTGCCCCACCAGATGCCTCCCTGTCTCTCACCCCCACCTCCCATCAGTCACCAGCACTCCCCCCTCCATGCAGCTTGAGTCGCTGAGCCTCTCTGACCCGTGCAGCTGACGGCTGCCCCTCTGCCTCTGGCATCCTGACCCGCCCTCTCAGCCCGCCTCCGCACCAGCTTCCGGAGGGCCTCGATGTCAGGTCCCTGGGTTTAGCCTTGGGAGCCCCCGCTCCCTGAAGACAGCGCACGCCCCTTCCCGCGGCTGCGCGGCCTCGTGTTGGAGGTTGGAGAGGGTGGATGGAAGTGTGTGTGTGTGCGTGTGCATGTGGGGGGCATTCCAGGCAAAGCCTTTCGGGCCAAGGGCAGAATTTTATGGTCCTTAATTGCAGGACTGGGACACACCCAGACTGAATTTAGGGGGCCCGACAGGAATTTATGCCATACCAAAATTAGCCACACGGTGGCACCCTCCTCCCAAGAGTCCTGGCTGGCGCGGGTGGTGGTTTCGGGTCGGAGCTGGGAGAAGCCGGGGAGGCGTTGCCTAGGCTGGGGTTTTGCCTTTTGCTTCCGTCACCACCTCCACCTCATCCCGTCCCTTGAACCTGCTCATGTTAGCCCCCCCGCCCCGTTCCTTCCTTCCTCGCCCAATGCACCTTCCCTTCCCCGCAGTGACTCTGACACAGCTCTGATAGGAGGCAGCACAGGGCTGGGGGTGTAAGGAAGTCCGGCACTCTCACTGCGTGACCTTGGGCACACCTCTGGCCGCATATTCTGTGATCGTCTGTGGTCCTAACTTCCCCAGATGACCTGGCTTGAGGGCCCGGGTTGAGGAGGGGATTTGACCCCATGTGCATGGAAGGCTCCCAAGGCAAGCAGAGATGACCCCGCTCTCACCTGGTTCAGAGCCTGGCCCTGCTGGTGTGAACCGGAGTGGAGGGTAGGTGGCCAGTGGGCTGCCAGGCTGGGGTGGCCGCTCTGGGTGAGTTAGTGGGAAGAAGAGGGAAAAAAGCCTGGCCCGCTCTCCAGAGGCACCACCAGGTGTCAGGACTGGGCCATGGAAGGACCAGGGACCCCCAGCCCCACAAGGGAAGACAGAAGACTCCCAGCTATACAGGCCACATGTGTATCCCCAGCAAGAGGGTTGGGGTCACTAGGCTTGGGGGCAGGGTTGGGGCCACTGGGCTTACTGGTGGGAGATGCAGGAGTGTGCCAACTCTCTGTGCTTTGGAACCAGGAGGTTGTGTTGGCATGAGATCCCCCTTATCCTTCCCTCTCTCCCTTCCTCCATCCATCCATCCATCCATCCATCCATCCAGGGCCACCAGATATAGTTGTACAGGTTGTTCTCTGGCTGAGGGGGCCGTTCACCAAGGCCAATCCAAAGGGTTTGCTGTGCTCTCTGGTTCCTCTTCCAGTCTTCAAGTCTCCGGCTGCACCATGGTGACCCTCTGGATTCGTGGCTGGGGGTTCTGGGTCGAATGTCAAGGCCCTGCATTCACAGTCTCCATGGGGCTTGCAAAGCTGAGGGAATTTTGCTGCAGACAGGGGCAGTGAGGACACCTTCCCAGATCTAGAGAGACGGGGGCATGTTCCTGTCTCCCACTGGCTGCCCTGCCCCATAGCTCCCCATCCTACTGCATTTCACTGTTTAATGGACTATGGCTGAAGGGGGTGGGGTGGGAGACGGGGTCGGGAAGAGAGTCAAGGAACCTGGGGTCTAGTTCTGGTTCTGGGAGACTCAAAGGTGAACAAGGCAGACCAAGAACGAAGGTGTGTGGACATGTGGGTGTAAGCGTGACGGATGTACAGGCAAAGAGGTGGTCGTGAGACTGCGGCTGGTCTTCTGCTGTGCTGAGTCTGTTTCCTCCTGTGTATTGCGGGGTTAATAGTAAACCCTGTCCTCGTCTCTTGAGGGGTGCTTGTGAGGGGCACTGAGGTTCTGTGTGTGGCTGTAAAGTGAGCACTAGTGTCAGGACAAAGGCTCCCTGTGCGGAGACAGAGATGGATGAGACAACTGGAGGAGAAGAGGCCTGGGGCCTTTGTCAGTGGCCCAGCCTCGACTTCTGGGCCTGCCACTCACAGGCCAGGTGACCTCAGATAAATCCCTTCACCGCTTGAACCTCAGTTTCCTCATCTATAGATAAGGGTTTGGACCAAGAATATCTGCTGAGGGCTTCCCTGGTGGCGCAGTGGTTGAGAATCTGCCTGCCGATGCAAGGGACACGGGTTCAAGCCCTGGTCTGGGAAGGTCCCACATGCCGCGGAGCAACTGGGCCCGTGAGCCACAACTACTGAGCCTGCGCGTCTGGAGCCTGTGCTCCGCAACAGGAGAGGCCACGATAGTGAGAGGCCCGCGCATCGCGATGAACAGTGGCCCCCGCTTGCCACGACTAGAGAAAGCCCTCGCACAGAAACAAAGGCCCAACACAGCCAAAAATAAATAAATAAACAGACCAATGAAACAACAAAAAAGAATATCTACTGAGGCCCAGACCATGGGGGTCCTGGAGAATTCTCTTGTTGGAGTCTGGAGAGCCTGAATAACCTCCCAGTGTAGGCTGCCACTCCACCCCCGTGTGTATGTGTACACCCATCTGACAGTCATGAACCTCTGGGCTGGATGCCATGCCAGGTACTGGTGCCAAGACCCAGCCCCTGACCTGGGAAGACAGACATGCTGTCAGTCAGAGAGCCCGGTGGCAAAGCTGCCACAGAGGTGTGTGTGAAAAGCTGTCTCTGACTCAGCAGAGATTTTCCTGTCAAGCTTCAGGAGGGAATCCATATGTAGGCTGGGTCTTGAGGGATGTGTAGGAGTTCTTCAGTTCAAACAGAGGGTTTCCCACAGGTCTCTGGGAGCAGTGCTCTAGGGAGTCTAGGGCCTTGCCCAAGGGCCCTAGCCTCCCACCAGGCTGAAACCCAAGGGAAGAGACCAGAATGCCAGCTCAAGGGCCCAAGGCCTGCCATCTGGATCTGGATTGGGGCCCAGACTTAGAGTACTCCCCTTCTTAATGTTTCTGGTCAGCTTGGAAGGTGGGGGCAGTTACCTGCAGTTTCCCCAGGGTGGAAACGTGCCTTAATGGGAGAAGTCTATCTAGAAGCCCTCACTGGTTGGATTTGGGGAAACCTTGTTTCAGGGAGCTTTCTCTTTACTGGGGATCCCAGCTTCTACCCTGTGTCTGAGTCACTCCCTTCTTGGAGTCACTGGAAGCAGCCTGGTAGGGTGGGAAGATGCTGTTTTCCAGTCCTGGCTTCCCCCTGCGTGGTTGTGTGACCTTGGGTGAGACAATTAACCTCTCTGGGCCTGGTTTTCCTGGTTCTCTAAATGAGGGGTTGGACTAGATCAGAGGTTCTTAACCATATTCCAAAGGAGCTGTAGGGTTCTTTAGGGGCCCGAGGGGGTAGGAAAAAGGGGGAAACCCAAGGGCAGGCTTAAGGACCTGGGGCCCTGGAACCCCTGCCCACTTTAATCAGAGCAGCTCTGGTTTTAGGAGTTAAATATATCAGGAAGCAGGATGGTGTGGGGGTCTTGCACTTGGCTCAGACATCCTAGATTCAAATCCCAGCTCTTACCAGTGAGAACTGAGGCAGACTGTTTCACCTTTCTCTGCCTTAGTTGCCTCGCCTTTAAAACGGGACACACGGCAAACCTCCCGCCTTGGGCTACCGTGGGGATTGCCTGAGATAATATATGTAAAGTGCTCAGAACAGATCCTGGCACATAACAAGCGTTCAGTAAGTGCCAACCAATATCACTGAGATTCCATGTAAGAGTCCAGCTGCATCAGGATTTTGGCTGCCAAAACAAGAGCTTGAAAACCACTGGATGGGATGACCTGGAAGGTTTCTTCGTGCTTCAACTTCAGAGCCGCCCCATACCCACTCCCCCGCGACCAGCCCCGGAGTCACCTTGCATTAGGGTTCTCCAGAGAAACAGGACAACAGGATAGATAGGTAAGTAGGTAGATAGATAGACAGATATTCATTATAAGGAACTGGCTCACATGATTGTAGAGACTTGGCAAGTCCAAAATCTGCAGGGCAGACGGTCAGGTTGGAGACCCAGGGAAGAGTTGCAGTTCAAGTCCAAAAGCTGGCAGAATGCCTTCTTGCCTGGGGAGATCAGTCTTTGTTGTTCAGGCCTTCAACTGATTGGACGGGGCCCACCCACATAGGGCAGGGAATGTGCTTTACTCAGAATCTACTGATTTAAATGTTCATCTCATCCAAAAAAACAAACCATTCACAGAAACATCTAGAAGAATATTAAACAAATCTCTGGGTACCATGGACTAGCCAAGTTGGCACCTAATATAAACCATCATATGCCTCCAGGCCAGGCTACGGAAGTAAGCAAGGCAGGGAAGGGCGGCGAGGCCTGGTGGGCAGGTGGGCGGCTGAGCAGGTCTCTGCCAGCTGGGGTAGGAGCGGAGGCCGGCCGCGCATGCAGGCAGTTATCGCCGGGGTCAGGTGCACACCGAGGCTATGCGCTCATTTTCCGACCCGAGGCCAGGAGGAAAAGGCCATTTAGATCCCAACAATGTGGCTTCCTGTGTTCCCGAGAGGCAGGAAGCCACCCCAGGAGAGAGTCCAGGCAGCCCAGCAAGGCAGGAGTTGGCCAAGGGCTGGGGTTGGGGTGCAGTGCCCCACCCCTGCAGGTAACCTACAGACCCCTCCCCTCTATGGTGCTTTCTCCTCCGTCTCAGGCCGCTGGCCTGGCCCTGCTGTGAGGGGGCAGTGTTGACACCCGTGGGCTGAGGTGGGGCTCCTGGGCTCCATGGAGTTTTGGTTTGACAGGGTCCCTCCCCAGGGGGCTTCATCTTGCAGGGTCACTAGCCTTCCGTGGGAGCTAGGGAAGGCCATGGTCTTCTCAGGTGGGGTGGATCATGAGATGTGTGTCCAGGGAGGACTCAGGCATCTGAGGGATGCCAGGAGGGGGAGGCTGGAGTTTTCCTGCCCTCGTTTCCCCGCAACGAGAAATGGTACCCTGTGGAGTGGGCATCCCTGTCAACCGGGTGTTTCCTCAACAGCGTTTGGGATGTTTTCAGGGTTGGAACCTGGGTTCCCCCCTTTGTTGGTTGTGGGGAGGAAGTGGTGGGTGGTGACTATGATGGAGGGACTGGCTGGGGTTATACACACACTCTCACAGCTGGAAGAGAGCTTGCAGACCATCTGTTCCAGGGGTCGGAAATGCAAGGGCCTTCAGAGAAAAGCAGGCAAGTGAGTGTGGACAGCAGGCCCTGGTGGGGGCCCCAGGGATCCGGAGAGAGCTGCTCTGCTGGAAGGCACTCCAACTAAGAGAAGAATTCTTGCCTTGTGACTTAACCACTGAGCCGGTTAATGAAGACAAGCGTGCAGGCCCAATCTACCCTGGAGGCTGCCAGTTGGCTGCCTTATTTTCTGAGCAGGAGTCTGAGACTCAGAGAGGGGAGTGACTTGCTTCAGGTCACACAGCTCTGATAGCAGTCAGGACTAGAACCCAGCTCTCCTGACTCGGGGCTCTTCCATATAATAACAATCACGAAGGTGATGGAGATGCGGCTGATATAGCTAATCCTTATACAGAATGTACTCTGGGCTGGCCACGTATATTAACTCATTTAATTCTCACAACTCTGTGATGTAGATGCTATTATTACCCCCATTTTCGAGATGAAGGGATGAAGGCTCAGAGTGGTTAAGTAACTTGCCCCAGATCACAGAGCTGGTGTGTGACCTGCATCTGAGCTGAGAGCCAATGTACATGAAGCCAGGTAGGTAAGTGGGTAGGTGGAGAGCAGGACCCATGGACGAATGGATGAAGGATCAGTTAACTCCTTTAGTGCTCCCACTAGGCTTGATCATAGGTGGTGTTTGTCCTGAAGCACTTGGGAAGACTGACTATGGTCCCCACCTGCCTTCTCCCAGCAGGGGGTGGAGCTGAAGAGTGAGGCTCCCCGACCCTCACTTGTGTCTTTTCTGTTGCCCCAGAGTGTCAGTCCTGGTTCCAGGGGTTTAGGCTGGGGAGAATCCTTCCAGTTTGAAATTTACTATACATTTATTGAGCCCATCTATGCCAGACCCAGTGCTAGGGAATGGGGCAGGATACAAAGCTGCAAAGTTGAACAGGACCTCCCTTTCTCTCTTAAAGCAGTTGAATGTGGGGGAGAACCAATAATAAAGGAATACTTAGTCCTCCAAGGTGACAAGCACTTTCCAAGCGTTGTGGGCTGAGGATTCTTGGAGCACAGAGCAGAGAGGGACCATCTTTGAATTATCCAGGGAGGGACATTTTGAACTGGGCCTTGAAGGATGTATATGAGCTCACCATTCCAGACCTGAACCTTGTAGACTCGAAGTCTGTGTGGGGAGTTTGGTGGGGCAGGAACAGATCTCTTTAGTGGCAGTGGCTGGAGGTAGAGGCAAGACTAGGCCATGTAGGGCCTTATAAGTGTGTTGAGGAGCTAGACAGAGGGTCTAAGCAGGGGTACAATGTGATCAGTTTGTACTTGAGAATGGCCTGTGACTCTGTGGATTGAAAGGAGACAAGGCTGGTGGGGAGAGGGGGCCCAGGGAAGGATAACTGGTTGGAACTGGTGCAGTGGTGTGGGAGGAAGATTGGGATTCAGCAGCCTCTTTGGATGACTAATTGCTTGGTAGGGTAAGGAACGGGAAGAAGGAGTTACAGAGAGGAATATGCAGGTACCCAGGGAGCAAGGAAGGACCCAGGGGAGGGCCTCTGGTCTTTGTTCGCAGCATCAGCCTTTGGCCTCTTGCTTTCTGAGGGATCCTGTGCTCTGGTTTCTGTATTAGTTAGCTGTAGCTGCATAACAAATTACTCTAAAACTTAACAGTTTAAAACAAGTACAGAATTATTCTCTCACATAGTTTCTGTGGGTCAGGGATTCATGAGTGGGGATTCATCCACGTAACTGGGTGGTTCGGACTCTGGGTGTCTCATGAAGTTGCAGTCACGGTAGCTGGGGCTGTAGTCATCTGAAGGCCTGACAGGGGTGGAAGATACGCTTCCAAGGTGGTTCAGTTGTGCGCCAGTCAACTTTGTGCTGGCTGGTGGCAGGTGTTCATTACGTGGCCCTCTGTATTGGGCTGCTTGAGTGTCCTCATGACATGGTAACTGGCTTCCCCTAGACCGAGTGATCCAGGAGACAAAGGCTGAAGCCACCAGTGCCTTTGATGACTTAGCTTCAGAAGTCATATACCATCTTTTCTATAATATCCAATTGGTATATCAACCAGTTCATTGTGGGAGGGGACTGCAGAAGGGTGAGCATACCAGGAGGCGAGACACACTGGGGGCCGCCTTGGAGGCTGGCTGCCGCAGTTTACCTTTCTGTGACACATTTGAACGTGCCAGTGGTCTGAGGAGTGAGAAGCCAGCTAAACGGCATATTTCAAATTACAGCAGGAGGGATGCAGGTTAGAGAGAAGGAAATACTGCCCTATGGGAGAATACCTGAGACAGGTGACTGAGACTGTAAAGGAGCCTTCCCTGGAGGGGACTCAGGGCAAGAGGGTTTCCCTGGGGTTGGGAGCAGGTGCTTCTGAAAGTGCAAAAATTCATTTATGGGGGCTTGACAACGCCTGTGCTGCTTGGAACCTGCCACTTGAATTCAGTTTGCTGAGCTTTTGTCTTTTGAGCTGGGGGCTGGGGGCTGGGGGAGGTCTATTCCTTTGCTCCCCACTCTAGAGCTTTCAAGGACAAGCTCTCCGCATTCCAGCACGTAGGGAGAACTCAGCACATTGTACTGCAGTTGCCCAATGATTTCCCCATCTGCCCTCCATTCAAGGGCATTTATTGAGTGTCTGTCCACTGTGTGACAGGCAGGCCTGCCCTGCAGGCCATTCACTGCCA